>NW_011365071.1:43694-76217 GCF_000735185.1 Notothenia coriiceps
TTCTCCTCTCTTTGTCAGCCTCATTAAAGTTTTCGCCTTCCATTCTGTCGCTTTTGTCTCGTAAATTAATGTAAAAGAGAATGACCTGGAGAAAACTTTACGTTAAACTTATGGGACGTAATATCGTTGTTGTTGTTATTATTATTATTTAATATTATTATTATTATTATTATTTGTCGTTATTATTAACCCTCCTCCCCCGCGCCGACAAGAATACAAGAGACTCCCCTCCGAGTGGATGGGTGGTGAACTTTTGGGACGACATCTATTCTGTGTATTTCTATCAATCTGTTGAGTTTCGAGGTCTATTTACTTGTTATGTCTACTGTCTCAAAAACCCCTAATATTAAAATGCTCCCGGGTGTGTGAATCAACGGTACGAACGGTATTAGTGGAACGACAACTTATCGTCAACTAAGACACTTTACAGTGTGTTAATATATTCGCATATACTAAAAAGAGTCCTCTACCCAGTAGGTTGAATTGATTGTTACGATATCAAAGGTGAACTTTTGTAGGTTGTGTATTACGTTCGAATAATATTATGTAACTAACTCGTACGATATAAATTGACAAAGGGGTGTACCTATAAGTGGGCATTCTAGAACGTGGTACTTGTTGCAGACTTACTTGTCTACAGGATTAGATGAGATGTCACTCAGGTCCGTGTCAAATTAATGTTACCACGTGTCATCGGTGGTAACTTGAAAAGACTAACTTCATTTGTCACACTCTACCAATAGTGTAATGAAAAAGAGTAATTAACTCCTGACACCATTAACAACACACTTCTAGGACGTAGTGTCACAGTGACAAAAACACGGCATTGTGTTGGTGGTTTGTGAAAAGTACGTTTCACAAAACTAAATTTTCTCCGAGATGGTAAGAAAAAAAAGCCAAAAGGAAAAGGGACATATCACAATATGTTCACACACACCACGTAGCGTTACCAGACGTTTCCGATTTTAGGGTTACAATTGTGGTCTCCCTCAAAGAAGGGTGTGTGGTGAGGGGGAGGACTTACTTTTCGGTGCTGAGAACAAATGATAACATTGTAGTCGAGCATATCACACATTTTCGGATACGACTGTGATGTCACATTCTATTCACGTCGGGACGGTTAAATACAAGAACGTTATTACGTAGTAGTAGACCACTGATGTCCCCCTTTTCGTCACCACGATATGTCCAGAATGGTGTGTTACCCCACCAGCAGGGGAAAATAATCACTCCAGAACATCTAAATGAGATACGTTAAATATTTCGACACGTAAGACACGTTTTAACGTGTGTGTCGGATAAGTGGTTTATTTACAAAGTACCGAACAACTGAGAGCTCACCATAAACGACGAATCAATTTTTGTTATGACAACTAATAACTTTACGTCCTATCACTTAATTATCTACAGGTGCGCTACTTGCGGTTTAGGTAAACTGAGCAGAAACTAATGAACACTATGTACAGCATATGTAGCACCTTACTGATACATTGTGACAATGAAGTATATGATATCCGTGGCTGTATAATACCCGACCCTTACGACTATAGAAGAATCACTCAGCTTTTTAGTGTTCTCGACATCCTAGTCGATCATTACTGGTTAGTCTCGTCATGACCCGAGACCAAAGTCTGCTCATCACTTATATACATCCACGACGTCTTGTCCGTCAAACTCTTTATAATCTGGAAACACTTGTTAATATATCGTCCCTTTGTACAAGTAAGTCATCATCATGCTCTATTATTTAGGACTTTGGACTCTTCTACTTTACTTTGTTATACTACTATCCGTCTCTGTGTGTGTGTTTGAATCTATCGTGCTGACTGCACCGATTTGATTGGCTGAGTAGCGTCACCTCCTTAAAACATTAAACAATAACTTTTTTAAACCTTTTTATTTTTATGTTTTAAATATATTGTATAAAACTCCCCCACTACTTGGACTATTCCTTGCACCCCTCTAGAATAAGCCCGAATGGTCTCAACCATATTGCATCAGTAACGTGCACTTGTTATTATAACAAGATCGCAAGGACACTGGTAGCGATCGGAAAATTGAGTGTTGTTCAGTTTGTGTGTTGTGGAACATGCGTGTCCGTGCATGAAAATATACCACACACCCAATTACAATTGCATGTTCAATTCACTACCCTGGAAGTTAATACAGTTGTTAAAGTTGGAACAGCCTGTGGACAGCCGTTCTTCCTTGCATGTCAGTCGCCGACACCTTCTTACAGAGGACAGGCACATCTAGCTGCAGCACGACCCGTATATTTCCGCACGCCGTGTTCTCAAGACATATTTTTTTTTAACATTTTCAACATGGTGGATAAATCCTTATATGCTCCCGGCAACACACTGAACGTCAACTTTGCCTCCTTATTACACTCACCCCTACTTTAGTGGGAACAATGAGTCTGCGTCTTTGATGCACACAGGAATAAACAAAGATCATCCTCTGCCTGCAGCCTTTACCGGTACTTGCTTTTGATCAAAGTCAATGCGGAAAACCTGCACTCACACAGGTAGATGGAGGTGAAGGGAATGAGCACTTTTACAGCCTTTTTGGCGAGGTGGGGGAACTCGGTCTCCACAGACAGCCACAAGTGGGCAAGTGTCACTTTACTCGTCTTTTTCTCGTTCCTTTGTGTCTCACGCTGCGCCTCCCCTGAAGCTCTCTGGCGCCCCCCAGGGGAGGCGCGCCTCACACTTTGAAAACCGCTGATCGACAGCACTATTCTCTCATGCAGAGCTTTTATTCTTTCTATCAATACAGACAATCAGATAAGCATAGTGCATCTATTTAATGTATAACTTTAAAAAGGCTAGCCTAATTGAGGAATAACATCATGTATAATTCCATGTATGTATTCACAAGGCACAAAACAACCACATAATAGAAACCTGGTGCTTTCTGGGTCGAGAGTGGGATGTGGATGATTTGACCACATGGTAAGCTTGTCTTCATGTGGCTGTGATCCATGCAGGGGTGCCACTGGCCTTCCTTTCCATTCTCTACGCCCCTTGTCAGAGCACCACTTATCTGTTTACCCAGAGAAGTGTCTGGCTCCTGTCTAGGTTCATCCTCTTCGTCCTCTCAAACCATTCCGCGACATTCCTTTGTGAAGACCAGGATAGGCTAATACCTGTGCTATTTTGCAATGCTCGGGAGCATCTTATCGCACACGGGCAAAAAAATCCCTGGCCTAGGAGGGGAGTAACTAGGCCAGTCTTTTGGGGAAGGGGCTGAGGCTGTGGTAACCAGTGGCAGGGAGAGAGCCTTATCTCAGTGTTAGCAGCCATGGCTCATCTCCCTGTGTCCCTCTCAACTCCATACAAGCCTCTCAGATTAACAACATCCTTCTCTTCACCGCAGCCCCCTGCACATGCCCCTAATTCACCTCCCTAGCTCCCCAGCGCCCTTGAACAGACATAATTACTGTGATTATTACTGTTTATCATGCTGATGAATACAGAACAAAGCACTGGCCTGTTTTTGTTCGGAAGAAGCTTTGTTCTGGTTTCTGTGTTATTTGTTATGTCGGTTCATGGCTTTGGCAGGGAGGTAACAAGGAGGCCTATCACGTGCGTGTTAACAGGGGAGAATGCTTTTATTGGACACTGAACAGGAAGTGGGATCATGTCGACACCCTTGATTTAGTAAAGCTTACTGTTTTACCTTCATCCCCGCTGTGTGAGTCACTGTTTTTCCTGAAGCTACCTGCTCTGTGGTTAATCTTGTATTCCTCTGTGGATTGGTCCAGCATCACATGTTAACACACACACACAAACACAAACACACACTTATTTATCTGTTTTTTTTGCTCTCCTTTATATTCATGTGCTTTGTTGGGCCGTAAAGAATTTCACAATGACCCTGTTTCTTTAATGCACCTTATAAATAAATGTGGATGGCCTTGAATTGACTTGATTTGCTCAGAGCACCCACAACACTGTACGCACAATGGGAACAATCCATTTTTCATTTTTGAGAAATCTGATTTGGGCTTTCATTACTCAATTATTCCTCACACAAATGTAACCTTAGGGTGGTTTGTCATCACAATGTGCATTAGTCTACCGGCAGCATGATACACTCCGAAACATTGGATTTCCCTTGTCACATGTACTAAAATATGCAATTATGTATTTATTGCTGACGAAGAAAAAAGGTTAAAGATTTATATTGTTATGTAGTGTCTCCCTGTTCCCTCAAAAGACTTTCAAAGCACTTACAGTAAAAAATGAACACAAACATTTTCATTCAGGGTTAAAGTACGTCTTATTTATCAAATCTAGTCTGAAAAATAATCAAAAATATTTGCCAATCTTAACAATACATGGGCACTGGCCCCACCTTGCCCTAGACGTACCATTCAATATTTTCTTAGAAACAAACCAAATGTCAGGTGGTTTTTGTCACAAACACAGAGAGCAAAACACATTTTGAACTAACACCTGGGCATCTGTTGATTTGGGAAGATAAGCAGGCATCTTAATTAAATTCAAAGTGGTTTATGCAGAGGCATTATTCAAATCATACCGTCTGTGAAATTAAGTTGGAATGCATTTGAAACGTGAAGTCGAATATACTGGAAAGGGAGGAAAAAACGTTTAATTAAATCCCTACAGTCGTCATTAGCATGCGAGCGTTTGGCGCCCTGGTCACAGATTACATGTGATGTTCTAAAAAGCTGACGAGCACTTTTATTCAAAAGTTATTAACTTTTTAAGCACCCAATTAAGTCTGCTGGATTGCAAGCTCACAACTTATAATCTTCTAGGACAATTTTGGCTTAGGATCATTGTCCCTCTGAAGTGTGGCCAATTGAGCCCTGTTGAGGCTGACAGAGGAAACATAGACCGTGTAATGTCAATACTAATTTTTTTCCTTCTAAAGTTAAAGCACAACTATCCATACAAAAAGATATACAATCCTTCAAAGTATAGACAATTACACGATTACTAAAAGCAATTTTTCATATTTTTTATTTGCTTAATTTAGGCACAACACATTGAGTTATATCACACCTTAGAGGTGGTTTCCACCAACGATGAAAAAAGAGTGAAAAGAAATTCCAGATTCACATCAAGAAAATACATCTTGTTTTTTATTTACTTTGGCAGAACTCAATGCAATACCATCATAACCATCTCTGTACTTATCTTTTGACTGCACTTTATTCACCCACCTTTTTCAGAGCTTTTATACTCTTCTCCCCTGCACCCAAGCCTTTTTAGAAAACATAGAAAATCTGGTGTTGTTTATACTGTTCTGACTTATGGCAAAAGACTAATATTTGAAGTCTGATTTTATTCATCATCCAAAAAGCATTGGGTGTACTACACTTTCAAAGAAAAACGAAACAAAGTAATTCTCATAAACACAGGCTCCATCATCATTCTCTTGACAACAAAGGGTTTCATATCAGGGACACCATATTTCACAATACTCTTGCTCACATACCACCAGTGCAATACTGTATGTTCATACATGCAAGGTTAGTTTGTTTGCATTTCTTCCAAACACTGTGTGTGACATGTTCACACGCCGCAGCATTTTCCAGAGGTCAGTCTCGCTATTTGTCAACTCATTGGAATTCTGTGAGCCAGGTAGGACAGGAAGCTCATGGCGTGAAATTGTCATTGCGGTGACTGCGGGGGACTTGAGGGACGTGGGTCAGTTGACAACCAAATGACAGGCTAGTCCAATCCTTGGCTGCCTCCCAGGGCGTGTGTCTCAATGGCAAACACTTCCCTGCCAGAAGACAGTATAGCACAGCCATCCTAAGCTGTTGTGGCTTATGTTGGGATCCATCCAGCAGCCTGTTGTGACATCTTTCTCAACTTTTTAACCCGGTCACAGTCACTTTCCTATGGAAAGCCCTGACATTGTTAACACTAACGGATTGATAAAGACAGCTCTACAACTGGCTGGTTGAATTGACATAGAAGGAAAAGACACTCTGAGCGTGCAAGTCAAAATATATTTGTCATATACATTGAGTTAAAAAGAATCCATTGACCTAGAAAATCCCTGTGATAGCAACCCCAACCCTACTACCAGAACACATAACTCGACGATTCACAGGAAACAAGACCTTCCTCGTAATTGGCGACGAAAACATCAACCCCAGTCAAGCTAACAATATTCCCATCCTCCAGCTAAACATTTATCCGAGTTGAACTTATCCTCAAAATCTGCTTGGACTCCCCACAATGCCACCCAGTCACTGTTGTTATTCTCAGCAATAGGACCCGGAAGCCCAAACACACCATCCAAGAACTTGCATAACTTTTCAAACAATCACGCAATGCAGACGTTTATTCCTCCCTCCTGAACTTTTCCACACATGCCATCTAAACACAGTAACAGAACCGAACAAAAATAAACAACACCATAGTCAAACATTTTCCGACACTCACAGCGCTCCCACAAGAAAAATTCAACATAGATGAGAATCATATCACTTGGACCAGAACTACAGCCCAAGACATATTCAGGAACTGGTGCAATTAACTCCAACTCCATGACTAATTACTCCACTCTTCACACAACCACCCACAGATTGGTAGGCCAGTGCAATCTAGTCCTAACGTGGAAAACTCAAACGTCAATCACATTCCAAGCCCAACCCTAAGGATGTGGAGGAGGCTACCCGGACCCTCTTCAGTGCGCTGAGGCTGCGGGGCTATTCAAGGCGCTTCCTGAGATCCGTCAAAGTGGAGGTCGGCCGGACTTTTACTGAGAGATATCAAGACACCTCCACTCGACCTGTTAGTCCACACTAAGCTAAAGGATAACAGTGTCTGGGCCAGGGAGGCGCCTCGAATATCTGAGGTTGGTTTCATCTGCCTCCCCCGCCCCTTTTTCCAAGGCGGGCCCTGAAACCTACAACCAAGAACGCGGTTTACGCCGTCAGGTGCTGGGCCTGCCACACACTCTATGTGGGGGAGACGCGGCATGAAATCAGCCTCAGGGCGTACGAGCGTTCTCTACCTTTTAAACTCCACGGCCCAGAGAACCTCCAGTCTTTGGGCCTGGAGAGCAGCGGGAGCTGGAACACGGCACAGAGACAAGCGGCAGAGAGGAGGTGGATTCATCGCCTCAAAACGATAGACCCTACAGGCCTCAACGAAAAATGTCAGTGATTGGTCTGCCTCCTTTCTATCAGATGGTTTTTAAATCTCTTTTACACATTTTAAAATGATTACTTACCTTTTTTAAGACTTGCAACTTAACAGGTCCCTCTTGTCCTCCCGACGTGTGCTTCTCCCCTCTGGATGTTTTTAGACCCCCTCTCTGCGGTGATGGCAAACCAGAAGTCCCACCCTATTTTATTATTATTAATTTTTTTAACTAATGTAGCTTTTTTAATTAACTATTTAATTATTTATTTATCAATGTATCATTTATTTATATTGTAGTATTTATCTGTATTATTTATTATTTATACGTTATTTCCTACTTATTATTAAATAAATCCTCCTCATCTGGACTCTTTTATGAATTTTAAATGCATGTTTTTTTTTTTTTTATTATTATTATTATTATTATTATTACTACCATGTTATATATTTTTCTTATATTTTATCTATTATATTTTATATTAGACCCTGAAATAACCCCTTTAATAAATTATTTTTAAACATCATCTGAGGCGTGTCCCATGTCTCACCTGCACCACCTCTCTAGACCTCGGCCTGGGTTTTATACGCTTTTAGGGATACTTGGTTGAATTTATTTAAAAAATATTTTCCCTCCCCGTGTGCCTACTAACCCGTGTGTATTTACATTTTAGATCTTACATATTTTAACATTTGGGTTGATGTGATTTTTATTACCAGCACTTATTTTTAAAAGCATTTATTTTACTAAGCACTTTTATGTATTTATTTATCTTTTATTTTTTCACACTAATTTTACCTGAATGCCGATTTCAAACAAAGTCAACCTCTGTACTTTTAGCCAGATGTTTTTAACCCGCTTACCAGGTCTTTTACCAGATGTTGTGGGACACAGCCTCGGACACCCCACCGTGGGAGACCCCCTCGGGGGAGCAGGAGTACAGGTTTTAACCCCGCCGCATACGCTCTGTGCTTCAGCCGCTGCTCTCTTCTATCCCTTTTATTGCAATTTTTTGTATTTTATTTAACAAATAATTAACACAGACCAAAAAGGGCTTTTATTAACTTTTATTGGTTTTATTACAGGACTTTTTAAATAGGTTTTTAAACAAAAAATATGTACCCAAGAGCCCATGCACCACGCTGCGCTCCTACGGAGCACCACGCGTTCCCCGAAACCCTAACCATAACCCTAACCCTATTCCATTTGAAGTCATGTTATATTGTGTTATAAGACAAAATAAGGAAGTTTAAAGAGATAATATTGTACTTGTTTATCCTTTACACGTATGCTGTCTTTTTCTGGCTGAATTCCAAGCCGTTTAAGGATACTGGCTGGTCTGATATTTTTTGTGTGGTAGGAATAAATCCATGTCAAATTGATTATAGCTACAGAACGGTGGTCACAACTTTTGTGCAGTTTTACTTTCTTCACCCGACAACTCCCACTTCATTTAAAATAACACGCGTTTGGTTAAAAAGACACTTAAATCCCCCATAAGCTACAGCGGCACCCAGGCCTGACAGCAAAGCTGACGTGAAACTGAATAGCTCTCACCCTAACCCCTGGTTTGACAAAACTATATTTGCTTTTAATCTTCTTATTGAGTCCAACGCTGGCCTTTAAAGACCAATTGAAAACATGTAAATCACATACAAATGAGCAGTAATTCTTAATTCCTTAGACCGCGTGTCCCTCAGTGACTTTATCCAATTTTCAGAGTTATATTATCAGACTTGGGGAAGTGGTCAGCACACTAAAAAGGAGCTAATATCTGCCGGACCAGCTGCTCCGCCAGGGCTGCTGCCTGAATCATACAACGCTCTGTTGCCCCATTTAAATGGACAGACTGGAGCTAATTTTAAATAAAGTGTAATTACAGACATGCTTTTGAAACGAATTGAAACATAAGCTGGGGCTACCATCTAGTAGCAATTATTCTGTGGCATTATGCATCTTAGAAAATGGAGCGAAAAAGACTGCAACACATTAATCTTTCTTTTAACTGTCCATTTAAGGTCAAAGTTTACGGGTCATATACTAATATTTCCTCTCTTTGAAATGTTATCTTGTACGTTTTGGGACTGTGAAACAATGATTTCAAAGTATGAGCATGTCCTTCATCATAAAGCACTGTCGAGGGATAATCCAGCCTCCAGCCAAGAACTAACCAAAATTAAATATTGAACCACTGAAATAGGAATAGTTCAAATGTATATGATTTATGTAACACAATCTGCTCACTGGAACACGGATGACTGATTAGGGTTTTATCTTTACCAGTTGTGATTATTCTCATGTGTGGAAGTGAAACTTTTCCATGGCATTGAAAGAGAGAGGTCACAACAGATGAGGTTTTTAGAATGAGTGTGCCAGTTTGTGCAGCAGCACAGAACAAATTGTAGTTTTGATTATATTTTGGCATGTGACTCAAAGTTTTTCAAATACAATTGTATTCAAAAGTTCTGACCTTCCACCTAGAGGTTGTTTCTTTGATAAATGTCAGTCCTTCGACTCACTGAGGCCAAATGCGGGCGTGCTATTGTAATCTTATGCTCTCGCACAGTAAAAGTATTTTCACCTCATGTCAGGACCTCGACACAAACTGATTAACCCAAATGCACGACCCAGAGACAAAATCTTGAATGTAAAAAAAAAAAAGTATTTATTTTCACAGGTTAGGGTAGGTGGCGGAAATAACATAAAGCGCTCACAAGGAGGAAAAAACTAGCATAACAAAAAGAGGACTTAATAAAAACTTTAAGCCAACAAATATAAACAAACATAACAAAACCTGACATGAGTGAGAAGCGATCCTTTCAGAGCTGAGGCTTGGCACGACCATTCGGGGAAACAAACAAGACGAACTGACACAGGACAGGGGAGAGACAGGACTATTTAAACATGAGGTGAGTGGGAACAGGTGGACACAATCAGGGGCGGGGCAGACGCTGATGAAGGTGGTAAAAACACACAAGGGGAGGAAGAAACAGGGCCTGAAATGAAAGACAAGAGGTGAGTACAAAATGAAACAGGAAATGACAGACAAAATACATGAACATAACTAACACATCTGACGAGGCACAACACCTCAAGGCTATTAAAAAGTTATGGGCTGGGCAGAAAAGTATTGACCTCTGTAAACCACTAGATAAAGCACCTGACATATGATCCATGCTAGGGAAGTGCGGTTATGTGTACTTATGGTAATGGTGTCTGTAATTGAGATGGTTATTACCTGTCAGATCTATCTTACAAAGTGCTAGACCTTTGGAGCATGACTTTATCTCATCATTCTGCATTCTTATCAACAATTGTTCTCATTACGAATATGGTGCAGTGTTAATACGAACATGTATTAAACTGACACACACTGAAGTGTGAAGCAGAATTGTGTGATTGTGATTACTTCCCTTTAGAACACCTGCCATCACCTTTCTATGGATTGATCCGTCCTATCTTAAAATACATTTAAATGCATTTATGTTAGTGTTAATTGCTGCCACTCATGCAACGCTGAGTACTTAAAGGCGACATAATAGTCGTCTTTGATTATATGTCATTTTGTAAACATGGTTGTTCCTCCCTTTGGGGTTTGAAACACTTCCCGCTGTGACGGCAGCCAGAGCTGGAGCTTTATGTATTGACGCGAAAAATAAACCGCAACCTCTGTCAAAAGGAAAGGTCAGAATCCCAAATACTCTTTCCCAAAAGGCGCTCTGTCAGCCGCTATCACAAACAGCATTAACCCAGCTTGGTGGCACTCCTGCGTAAATCCCACCAGCAATTTTCACCATCTAAATGAACTGTCATTCTCTTGTCATAGTTAACTCTAATTGATTCTCAGCCGCTAATCTCCTTAGCAGATATCCCAAAAGGACACGTTGATAAAAGAGGGAAATCTCGTGGAATCATTCCATAACAAACTCACATTAAGGTCGTTTGACAGTCATTGTAGTGCATCTCTGAAGGGTTAAAGCTCATGCTCAGTAATGTTATTCATCATTCTGCACAGTGTTTAATGGACATGTTGACGTAATCTGCATTAACCAGGGATTTTAAAAAGTAGTTAAGTGCTGGCATATTCCTACTGCATTCAACTGCCATTCAACTTTAATGTGCCGGTCTGCTCTGCTGTGTTGCTCCTTACTAACTTGCTTAACAGTTTAAAATGTCCAATTACACAGTTGGATGACCATTATGACTACATAGGCAGGAGACAGGACTGAGCTATTGAAATTGCAGTGTGGAATAATCTGAAATCCAAATGGTATGCAAATGATGATAAATATTAAGACAAAGAGAGCGATGCTGATTTGCTTGTAGCTCTGAGCTCTGCCTTCAATTTTCTGCTAAACACTGAATACATTAACTGTAAGGCATAAAACTCCTCCGAGGATTTAGGACGTTCAGAATGCATCCGAAAACAAGAACTTTTCTCTTTTTTTTCTTGGCTGTCACAATCACTCAAATTCTCCAAGCTTATTTTCCTCGCCACATCCTGTCAGGAGTCTATTCATCAAGTCCACATCTGTGCCATGTGTGATTGATGCATGTGTTTGATGGCAGCAAGCTGCAAAATACCTCAACAGAAAGTGAGGATGCTCTCCAACAGACTGACTTTTTCGTCCTGTCGACTTTTTGCTTGCAGAAGCACGATCTCTCACAGCAGAACCAGTCACATCAGAGCAGCCTCTCCCTGGTGATGTCTCTGTAAATAATATCATTGCACGCAGGTAAACAACTCCCCATCCCCTGCACCGACTACATCGTTCCCTCTGTAAACTGATTTCCCTTTTGCATTGCTTCAGCTGACCATCTCTTGTCTTCAAGTTCCAGTCGGCCTGCATGTTTTTGTAGAATGATAAATCTGCAATCAGGGGGAAACAAAAATTCAATACATAGAGAACACAAACCAAGCTACACAAACATTTAAATAAGAGTTTTCCTGCCCAATTTTTCTGAAGCAAAGTAGTTGCTTAGGAACATAATTCACATGAGATAAGGTTGCCTCCTCCTGCGATGTATTCCAGTATTTCATTTTGGACCCTGTTTGAAGAGGTTCATTCTGGGCAAGTTCTTTGAAGCTGCATGTGTTTCATTCTGTGAAAAGAGGTCATCGTGTCCCGGTCCTTCTAACACCTGTGAATCACAAATATAGATATTGAAAGCCTAAATCTTAGGGTCCCTCCTATACAGATGTCTGGAGATGGTTACGCCTGGTGCAGGGACTGATAAGACGCTATAACAGGTGCAATAAATATGCTTTTTACAGCTTCAGAGCACAAAATGATCCTAAAACATCTCTGCTGCTGGTTTGATCGGGCTGTTGATCAATACCAATGACACAATGATTGCTCTGCTGGTAACTGAGGTACTTGGCTTTCAAAACTCACTATCCCACTATGTGCTTTTGTTCAAAATGTGCTTTCCAGCCTATTTTCAAAATAAATGTCAATCCATCTCTGTTTTGATTGGCATTGCAACAAGCTGATATTTATCTGTAATTGTTCTCAGTGGAGAAAATGTAACTTTATTTGATGTGAATTATTGTAATGGATGCCACAAACCTGCCAATGTTGTTGCCCTTCCTGGCCATAGACATGAATTGACAATCTGTGACTCAGTGTTACACTTTTAATTACAGCATGTGATATTATTCCATTTTCTAATCCATTACATGTACCTGACACCTAGGTCGGAGATAGTTGGATGTTTGTTTGCCATCATTTGTGTCTTGGAGCAGCTCCTCTCATACTTTGTATTAAATGACATTGGAGCGCAGACATGTCCTATTAGAGAGTGATACAAGTGTTCTTCAATTAAGGATCTCATTAGAGGCATTTGATAAGCCTCCCTCTCCCTGGGGTGTATCAAGAAACTCGCTAATTCCCAAGCTTCAATAAAGTGCCCGGCATTTTTTGTCCTCCAGAGACTGACAGATCTGAGGGTTGTTTGGATATCTGGGGAAATAAGTCTGTGCAGACATGAAATGCTGTTACTGAATGCTGTCATTTCATGTATTAATCTGTCCAAAAAGGCATATCTTCTATATCATACTCATATTCATTTATATTAGTTATACAAGTGTCAATAACAGTCTGTATTTATATTTAGTTTCTATATCATATTCAGGGTTGGGATGTATTCCTTTACACTTAATAGTGACCTTTACTGTTTATTTTGCATTACCTCAATATCAAATGCAATGAAAATGAATAGAACATATTACATAGGATTATATTACAAATATGTATTATTTAAGACAACATAACTATGTTACCTTAGAAAAAGGAAATTAAGATATTTAAATGTAGGAATGTCGTCCGATTGGCTGCCTTTCATTAAGCATATTCAGGCAGTCACCTGTACACCAACAATAAAACACATGCACATACTACAGATTAGAAAACCATAAAGCAAAATCAGGCAGTAGGAATATAATAGATTCACACTTAAAGTATTAGCCTACAGACCAGTACATCTACAAAGAAGAAATACAATGTGCTCCTTCTATAACAAATACAATATGCTATTTTAGTTTTTTTAGGAACATTGTAATCCTGTTGATAATCTCTCATTTTAGAAATATAACTGTAGTCTGTTTTTTGTTGTAATTGTAAGGGAATACAGTTACCTTTTTTTGTATTCTGATTACTTCATCCCATTACATGTATTCCGTTACTCCCCAAATATGATTAAACTGTTTTCATTTCCAGCAGCTTTATAGTGTATTCAACATTTATAATACAGTTCAAAGTATTTATACCCATAAATGATGTTCATACAGTATATACTCTAGCTTTTTTAACCCTTTCATATGTATATACTTATACCCATTATATCTTTTTTTGCAGTTCCCGTAAGCATATTGTTGTCACACTTCTTTTTGCATGACAATAAAGTGAATTATAATCTAATCTAGAGACTAGCATCTTCCGTGCAGGATTTAATAGAGTGTGAAAACAGATTTAGTGCAAGGCATGGTCCACTCAGACACCCTGACCTTCTCCAACAGAGGCGTTTGACTAAAACAAATGATGAGCATCTGCTCTGGAGTCAGTGTAGGTGGCACAGAGACACAAACTCATCCGGCATCCTTGATTAGCGGCACAATTTACTCCGTGGTACAAAACTCACCAGACCCCTCAGTTCCTGTCCTGATGCAGAGGGCAGTAAAACAAACTCACCTCAAGAATACTGATTCTGATTGGATGACTCCCTGGATGATGTGGATATATTAAGGGCCAGAGGAAGTAGGACAAGGCCAAAACCTTACCATAATTATCCACACTGTTTATTTTTCTTTTCTAATTAAATGAACTAACAAACCTTCAATTATGTAGCAATACACATACAGTAAGGTGACCTACAACATATTTCCTTTTGTATTCCTCATAATCCCAGGTGTGCATGTAATTTTCTGTATTTACTCATGCATTAGGCAATGTTCATTAAATCTTTATTTACTTCTCAGGAATGCGATAAGGGGTGGACCCTCATTTGCTATCATGCTGACATTACATTAAGTAACATAAATAACAAAAAATAAAAGTAACATTATTGTGAAAAAAACGATTAATGAATACAAATATCAATATTTACTAATTAAAACAATATAGCCAATGTGGCTATTAACACCCAGGGTGTAAATAGCATTGTTGACTTTAGTCACTGACATCTTTTTTAAATATAACATTGTTATCAGGGACTCAATACTGTATGTGTTGTAGGTGATTTCCTTGTAAGTCTTATTAAGTCATCAGAACAAAATCTGAAAGCAGACTTTTAGAGTTCAAAGTTGTCCTCCATTCCTGAAAGTGCGTTTAATAAGCTGCTACCTTGAGGTTGTTTAGGAGGGCTTTGTAAATAAATATATTACCGTGTTAATCTTGTATCAAAGAAAGAGAGAGGGCATCTTTTCCTTAGAGAGAACACGATGGGTCATGTAGGAATCACTAGTAATAAATCTAAGAGCAGAGTGATATATATCCAAGGGCTTAAGGGTGGTAAAGGCAGATCTATATATCACATCACCATAATCCAATACTGAAAACTAGACGGGTGCAACACTTGTTTTTCTACTAAATATGGGAAATCAGGTTATTTTCCAATAAACAAAGCCACATTATGCCCATAGCATTTTAACCAGATTATTATTATAAACTTTAAAGAATAAATAAATGATTTATAAGCAATCAAGCCTAAATAGAAAGTGGCAATTTTCTAATCAAAAAGTATATTATATTTTCCTAGCTCTTACCTCTTTTTAAAATTCAGAGTAAGGATCATACCACATATATTTCCCTTAGAAGAACAGACCCATTTTTCATTATAATCGACCATGATTATTATCTTTAAATTAATATATTAAGATAATAAATCTGCCTATTTTTCAATGGCAAAAGATTCAGCAGTCTATGAATCCCAATCCCTATGAAGTAACTCCCAGCATTCCCCTTCAAAGCAATACCTTCAAACATGTTGGCATAGCATTAGGAACTGAACACCAAAGAAAATATTTAAGACCCTTCCTCCTGTCTTTCTAGCAGTTTATATTCCTTTAAAGAAACCTTGGAATCGCTAACATTTTTCTTTAGCCACGTTTCAGTCTACGCCAAAATATCAGGTACCATTTGAGTTACTAGTATCCTGAGATGATCAATTTTTTTATATTGATCAGACTTTACGTGTACGTGAGCGGGACATGTCTAAGTGGTTGTCCAATCACAACAGAGCCGGCCAGCTAACCAATCAGAGCAGAGGGCTCTGGTTTCAGACAGAGGGTGAAAAGAGGTGCTGCAGCACAGGTCACAGACATGTCACAGTAGAGCACCCATTAATTCCTTCTGAAAAAATGAAAGAGACTTCGATTAAAATGTTCTGAAGTTATTTACCAATGTACGAAATAGGAATGTTATTTCTTTCTCATTGGTCAATATTCAAATTCTATAGAAAATGGATGCCTGCTAGTTTCATCATTCCACATCTGCTGACTCCACATTATATTCAACTAAAGTGACCGTCTCAATATAACACAATACATTATTAGTGTTTCATCGCATGCAATAAGCGAAATCATTCTTGGCAAATGATCTGATGGTTCTGCTTGTTCCAATATTTCAGAAATTTTAATAATTTAGAAACAATCATAAATATACAGTCTTTTATGTTTCAGCAGAGGCAAAACTCACCATATGTCAATACAATGTATAGTTTACTTGTTTATTAATTGAGAATGATATTTGTAGGGCTTTTTGTTACCACTCCATTTATGACACAGCCATTTTGACATTTGCTGCATGTTAGTTTATTTCACAGCGTTGTCTGAGAGCACTTGCAGTGCAGGGACATAGAAAACAGAGAGGGTGCTGTAGCCAGAAGCTTTACCCCTTAAAACATATACCTCATTTAGTTTTAACAAGACAAAAGAATAGAGCAAATAGGGGCCTTGATGTTCATTACTTCCAATACCACGGCATACATTATGAAAATGCTTAAAGGCTTATGGGGGCTCTATTGAAAGTTAAACAACAATTTGGAAATGATTCCTGCCCTGTGTGTATAGAAGTACTGTGCCCAGAAGATTAACAATCCCAAATCTTGTGTGCAAATGGACATTTCAGTGTGACAGATTACTAGATAACCATGGTAAACTGGATTTACTCTCTATGGAGCAGCAATATCTTCGTTAAAATGTCTTGCCACTCCATTAGGAAGGGTTAACTACGGTTAGCATGACTGCAACTGAATAATTTTAGAGGCCCTATTATGCTTTGTGATATTTTCCCTTTCCTGTAGTGTATTATATAGATGTGTGTGCATGTAAATGGTCTGCAAAGGCTAAAATCCCAAAGTAACCCCCACCCCCCATCTGAAATGCCTCGATTTGAATCCTTTGTTTACTTCAGTAACATAGTGACATCACTATGTAACACTCGCACTTGGCTAGCGCTTGACCACATTGTATGTGATTTGCTAAAGGTCAGGACAGCAGATGCAAAAATCACAACAGAGCCGGCCAGCTAAACAATCAGAGCAGACTGGGCTCTGGTTTCAGACAGAGGGTGAAAAGAGGTGCTGCAGCGCCAACCCAGTCTCACGGCGTTTCGTGTTATAGTCACAAAATAAATGTTATCTATTGATTCGTGTTCGCCAACACGATTTTCCCATTTTATTCCTGTAACACGGAACGATTTTTTTAAAAGCAATGTATTTCTATTGGTATTATGTTTCGTGCCTGCAGCATGTCTTTTTGTCCGGTCGGGTCTTGGAAGACCGGAAGCTGTGGGGTTCGTAAAAACATTTTCTTACTCAATATCAAGCCAAGATTATTGTTTTTATTTTAAATTGTATGATGTCGGACTTTTTTTGCCGTCAGCGAGGAAAATAAATGGGGCTCAGTGCCTCAGAATACTGAAATCTGTATTTTATAATCTTTTTTTCCTTCTAATTTGTTATTATTTGGTGCAAGCACAAAACACACTACCAATATAAATACATTGCTTTAAAATCGTTCTGTGTGACACGAAAAAAAGGGGAAAATTGTGTTGGTGAACACGAATCAATAGGTTACATTTCGTGACTATAACACAAAATGCCGTGAGACTGGGTTGGTAGCGCAGGCAGTATGAAAAGCCTAAAGACCTTTTTGAACGTTAAGTCATTTAAACATGTCAGAGTATATGCACAGAATACAAATATGAAACTGAAAATCAGCCTAATATGTACCCTTTAAATAAAAAAATTCCATAACCCTATTTTATTTATTTGGCTCACGGCTAACATAATAAGATGTGATATACTGTATCTGAAATACAAGTGGAATGTTTAGCCTATTTGTAGTAGCACAGGGTATGGGATCACTCAAAACATAAACAAAACACTGAATATAATGAATCATGATGCAGCATGATCATATCCCATTGTGTAGATAAGAGTTCAGATCATATCCAAGGGATTGCTTTAATATGTCTGTCAACATAGCGACGGGTGCCTGTAATCCAAAGGAAACAGCTTTTTACGGAAATTATGAAAAACTGATTAATTTGCGTTGATAGAGGGTGTTTTTAATTGCTTGGGGCCGATCAATTAGAAAGTTGGCAAGGAAGAAAGGCAATTTGAGAATCCTTAAGTGTTTGACTTTTCAACCCGCATTCCCCATTCTTAATCCAAATAGTGCGGTATTCTCAAACAAGAAATAGCAATCTTATTTAAGAAGAGCTTTATTTTCTAACATTACACAATTTAATACAATAACAATCCTGAATCACTTCATTCTAAAAGACAATCACATTATCTGTTCCCACAGCTCCTCCTACATCTGCCGTGATGCATTTGCTTTCTTGAACAAGTTGGAATGCAAATATGAATCTATTATGCATCATCAGAAAACACCTGCTTCATAATTCATCTTTGGTAATGCATTTTGTGGCTTAGTTCAAGCCTATATTTAAAAGAGCCCATAGACAGAGACTTTAAGCAGTAGATAATAAGGATTAGACATATGTAATTATAATTGTAATGCCACAGTGAGTGAGCATATTCATGAATATCAAAATGCCTCAACAAAGCAGTTATTCTGTCGGAGCACTGGTACGGAGTAGCTATTGTGTGGTTCCTGTGACCTGTTTTAAGTTGCAGAAAAAGGAAGTGCACTCGTTTAACAATAACACAAATAGCAGGTGAGGCTTATAGCATGAAAACAGGATCGAATCTACAATTGAGGGAGATTGAGAGCTATTTAAAGAGATTCTACTAGTTTTTCTCTCCTCCTGTGATGGCTGTTTTATATACTGTAACATATGTTCAGCTGATTGAGGGGAGTCATTCACGGCCTCGAGGCGAAGCAATTGGTTAAGGCTATTTAGACAAGTAGGTCAAACGCATATTAGCTAAAGTCATACAGAAAACTGCTTAGTGCAAAAAAGTCAGGCAGACTTTATTGGGGTAATTAGCGTTCTTAATGCTATTGACCGGTTCTCTAAACTATCCCTGTAGCGATTTAACATCAAACAATGTGATAAAATAGCAACAGGACTGCAGAGACGCAGCCAGGTCAATGAATTGCACCGGGGCTGAATAAGTGGAGTGTAATGGCCACTTTGTCTGTAAATTTGACAGCAGTGGGGACATCAATCTAGTATTCAAATGTAATTACACATGAAGTTGACGGTCATCTTTTAGTTGTTAGCAACTTTTGAAGCCTCCATGATGCCAGAAAACATGCAACTCTGGTAGTGTTAGCAGGGAAAACTTATCATAATCCCATGGGGGCCAACCTTTGGGTCCACAGGCTCTTTTTTCTTTCTTTTTTCTTTTTTTTCTTTTAGAATCCACGTCCAGTCGATATGTAGGATCTATAGTTTGATAGATATTACGAAGATGATTTGAGGTATGCGGCAGCCTCCATGTAAAGTTACGGGGTGAAAACAGTATTTCCAGTCTCGTACGTTTTCATAATAAACCAATGATCAAATGATTTAACAGTGATATCTGAAGTACTCATCAACTAAAAAACATCAGTTTATCCTTGTTAATTATACGACATTTATTGGTTTAAATTGTGTACAATGCATTTGTGTCTTTCCCATAGGTTTTTCTCTTTCGATTCTGAGAGACACCTTTCTTTTTTCAGAGGTTTTGATAGGCTAAAACATCGATTGTTTTAGCCGCAATGCATGGTGGGATATGGTGTTTATCCGATATGAAATCGGAAAAACATTTTTTTTAAATAAAATATACTTTATTCCGAGTGTTTTTGCTTTTCTCTTTGGAAGTCATCACATAACGGCATTGTAATACACGGTTCGGCTGCATTAAATATTACATATCTGCCGTAAATATTTATTTATAGAGCCCTGATCAGAAGACCTTTTGACAAACTGTAAGAAATGCCGCCACAACTGAATATGTGACGTGGATCATAAATATATCAGCAATTAAACAACATCTTCCATTTCTTTTCACACAATACGTCTCCTTGCAGTATCAACACTAATTCGGCTGACTTTTATATTTGATCCAATTGGTAGATAGGTTATATTTACACCATAACGGTGCACAGCTGATAGAAAGGGATTTTTTTTAAAGATATTATTTATTGAACTACCTTTCCAACTCCTCATGCAGTTGACTGTTACAGGTCTATACAGGTTCATGGAACAATGCATAAGCTTCAAATCGAGAGACTGAAACTGTATTTTCCTTTACCGTTCTGTTTTAATTTCACAATAAAGTTAATAGTCATATTATGTTTGATATAATAATATCAAACATAATATGACTATTAACTTTATGTTTTATTAACTACACCACTGGTTTTTAACCCGCACCGCCTAGTGGTTAAAGCACGTTATTGAATGTTGTTGATGAATACGCTTTATTTGATGAAAACATTTAAATATTAAGAGTAGCCTACATACAAAATTGGGGGGAAGTAGAAGGCATGATAGAAATATAGAATAGAAAATATCAAGAAGATACTGTAGTGATCTCTACAATAAAACAGTTTAGTGCAGGACGTCTAAAGATATTAACAGGAGGATGTGCAAAACAGACAAACTAATAAGGCTTTATTTAAACATTAAATAATCACCTTTCCTGAATTTCCCTGAGGTGTAACTAAAGTCTGATAAAGGGTTGTTTATATTTCACATCATTAATCAGAATCTGCAAAGTAACTAAAATAAATGTAATGGAATAAAAATACCAGGTTAACCTCTGAATTGTAGTGGAGTAGAACAAAGTAGTATGCTGCTGTAACAAAAACATTTCCCAACTTGGGATCAATAAAGTAGTATATCTTATCTTATCTTAAGATGATCGATGGCTACTGCCATATTTGCAAAATGTGCCTCTGAACCTTGACAAGTGCATGTTTCAGGCTTATCAATGAACAACAGGAGGGGTCACAGACATAAGACCAGCTGTTAAATAAAGCTCTTCTGACCTTAGATTTCATGTGGATAATTAATTCACCCATTTATTAATTATATGTTTTAAATTAGATAACACCACTGTGTTTCGTATCCCCTAAACCTCCAGGGTGTACACAGTTTAATACTGGCACCTTCTAATTGTGGGAAATACGAAAACGTCTTATAAAGAGACGTGCCATAGAACATTTTGCGAAACACACAATAGCCAGCATGTGTAGTTCTGGGGGGGGGGCTGGACCCGTCCAATTCCAGTTTTGGAAAGTCTGACTTGGTTCCATTCCATTTCATAGAGCTGTTTGACGCTCAGCGTAACCTTGTCGCACTGCCACTCCAACATCCAATCAAGGGGCTTGACGACTAATCACGGGGTTTGTAAAGCAAGGTGGATGTTGTAGTCCCAAACGATAGCTGGGGATTCTGGGTAGTGTAGTGTCTTCGGAAACTGTAGTGTCTAAACTCCGAAAAAACTATTTGTTTCTCCGAATCGAAGGTTAAAAACACAAAAGCATTGTTCACAATATAAACCAATCAATATTATGTAATTAACAAGGATAAACTGATGGTTTTTAGTGGATGAGTGATGCAGATATCACTGTGTAATAATTTGACAGTGAGGGGAATATATCCGGTTTTATTATGAAAACTTAGAGACCGGAAAAACTGATTCACCCACGCTAACTTTACATGGAAGCTGCGTACACGTTATCCTGGCGAGACCTCAAATCATCTTCGTAATATCTATCAAACTATAGATCCTACACATCCACTGGACGTGGATTGTTCTGAAGGGTCGGAGCGTAGGTCTAGCGCGCGAAAGGTCTCCTACTCGGTCGCTATGTACATCTGTGACAGATGTGGACAGGGTGTTATAGCTTGTCCTATCGTCTTAGTGCTATCACCGGTAAAAGGGTCTGGTCGTGTCGTAGGCCTTCCGCGCGTGTCGGCTTTGCACCATATAGAGGGGTGCGTGCTACCAGGGCGGTGTCACGCATCTCGTTCTAGTCTGTGCGCTACTGTCAAGATTAAAGAAAGACTTGGCACACGAGCTCTCGAGTATACTCCGACTCCTAGCCAAATGAAAGCATGACGCGCCACAGTTAACCATTCTACAGTGCTGTCCCCACTGTACAGTTCCCGACGCCTATGTTGATACTGAGCACCTTGTATGAGGGCGGATGGTCGTCCACATTGGTGTCTCGCCAGTACATCCGTCAGGCCGATCGCGCCGCGTAGCCCTCGACGCTTATTGTGCTTAGATGGAGGAGGGCCCCTATGGCGAATGCAGGCGCTGTAGCGCCCTCCCCCTGGGTTGTTAAGAGCGGTGCCTGTCGAGTCCAGTGAGCTGCTGGATTTCCAACCTTTTCAGTCACGGTGTGGCGCGCTCGCTCCCTTTAGACCCCTCGTCCTACCCAACGTTTCTACCTCTCGCGCGTAGGCGTTCGGGGCTCGTTGTTGCGGCCGTCGCGCGAGGGCGAGAAAGGCGGCTGACCGGGCGAGGGGGCCGCTTTTTTGGAGGGGTGTAGTCGTGTTCGTGTCACGTGTCCACGTGTCCATTATGGAGGAGAGGTGCCGGCTGTGCCTTCTCTCGTGCGGGACGGGGAGTGAAAGCATTGCGGGAGGGTACGCTCCGCCTACTCGTTGACCGGGCGAGCGAGACTAGCTACTCCACAACTCGACACCTTACGAGCATGGAAGTTGTTTTCATGTCTTTGCCTACTATAAGGTTATAACACGAACGATCAGAATCCATACCGTATCCCGACTTGGTTAGAGCGTCGGGACTAACTACGTCTTAGTAGTGTCTCCTGTTGTGTTCATGTCACTAAAATAATTCTTGTTCCAGTTCTCTCGTGGCTCTTCAACTACTCTCTCGACCCCTCTTCTCGAACCTCCTTTCACGTCCCTCTACCCCCCCTAGAGGACTAGGAGAAACTACCCGCCTAACTGGACTGGTTACACTTACTACCCTCGATGCCCGTCACGCTGGTTAGAAAAGTGACGGTTTCTAATTCTTCTTGTTGTAATAGGTACAACCAAATTGTACTTCCAGTTCGTGAGGAGGCCTAGCTTCCCGATCCGTGTTAGGACAAAGCGGACCTGACGGAGTTCCAGAGGTTCTCCTTCCTGTTGACATTCTTCTAGCACGAACCATATAGGTGTCACTTCGGTAGGAGGTTTGTGACGACACGGAGCCTCCTTGGTCTTCCTGTCTCTCTCCCGCACTCTCTTGGGACCGGTAAATCCCCTTCCCCCTGGCGTCTGGTGAGTCGACCCTGAGGAAACAGTCCTGGGTCTTCCTGTGGACTGTAGGTTTTAACACTACGAAGGTCGGTAACCCCTGAACTAGTCGCACCAGTCTTCCACACCAGTCTCGGTGAGAGTGAGACGAACGGATTCGTGGAACCTCCACTTTTTGCATTAGTTGTGGGGGTACCTCCATGAGTTACCGGGAAACGGTATGAGGTCTCGTAACTCTCCCACAATTTACCACTGGCTCCGAAGAAGATTCATGAAGAGTTTCCTTTTCTCCCTACCTCCCTATCTCGAGTCCTCTGATCGTCGCTCTGACTACAGGGTTCTTACTCAGTTATCGTCCTGCAACACGTTTGGACGTTTCTAGCTTAGGAAACAATTAGAATAGGTCAATATATATGGTGGACAATTATTTAAAATTTTTCCTAAACCGAAACAGCTATATTTACAAGGGAATATAGAAAATGATAGAATATATTTCTAAGCTTTCCCACTTTTAACGGTTAAAGTTTTTATGTTTGCTACGATGCCAATCTCCAATTATGTTTTATTCGAGTATAAACTTAAGGGGTATTTTTTTGTGTATTAAAATGCTGTGGGGTACATTCCCAAAGGAAGTCTAAGGTACAATCGTGGACTCATACTGGGCGGGATGAACCACATATAGTTTAAGGATTAAAATTTATTTTCCTTTCTTAAGTGTCAATAAAGCTTTGTCTCAAATTTAGTTACAGAGCGAATAAGATTTCTTACTAAAGTGGTATAAGTATAACTTTACTAGCCCTTAATGCAACATTACTATTACTTAGTGGAGGGAGTAAGTCTAATTACAGCTAACAATAAAAAATTACTAATATACGAAAATAAAACTTCTACAACAATACAGCCTTTTTTATATATAGAATGATTGTATTATTATTGCCTGTTCATTTCTGTAATTCACATACAAATTTACAACTCGTGGGGGGCTTCTCCGAGTTCGAGAATGCAACTCCAGACCCTCAAAGTTATGTAAGCCGTAAATACCCGTATTATTTTACAGGAGAACCCCAACGGCATGTCGAGTTTACGCACTGTAGTAACGATTCGCATTGCCGGGGCTTGTGTAGACCATCCGGCTTGTGTAATATATGACTGTGGCCCAAACGTTTCTCACCCCGTAAGTTCTGTTTACGTACGTCGGACACAGTTGACTGTTACGTTTCGTTGTAACAGTTCCGGCACTTATTGTAAAACTTACACCTTGGTACACTTACGAAAACGAGTGACGACTTAGGACTGCCAGGTCTATAAGGCAAGTGTCGCGTCTTCGTGTCACCGGAGACGTTTCGGAAGCATTTACGTTGTTGTTTACCCCCGTTCCAGTTTCAAGCGTACTTCGGCGACGACATGGCCGCTTCAGTGGGCCCCCCCCCCCCCACGATCACCTCATACTCGGGAGACATAGCGCTTACAGTTTTCCCCCCCCCCACGATCACCTCACGTGCGCAGAGTTTGTTCGGATAAAACAAATGTCTTCAACCGCCGCGCTGAACCACCCAGCCATGGGACCTTTCTTTAGAGACGCACTGTTTATGTTCCACAGCGCACACTCGCACACTTACCCCACTTTACGCACACAGAGTGCGTTTTAACGCACTTCTGAACTGTCGAAGACGATATACAGGGTACGCGCAGTAGCTTTAGTTCCTTGGGGAGCAGATGTGTGACCGGTGACTGGTTAGGTGAGTTCGGACAGGGAGGATGTTTGTGCTTGTTATACCAAGGTAACAAATTCGTGGGAATTAATTGCTACATCGGGTGCAAATGTTCACCGTCGTGGAGATCACCAGCACAATTCTTTGTTGTACCGAGGGGCAAATAAAGTGTTTATTGGGAGAGACCTTTAGTATTTAACTTCTTATCAACGAGTGTTTACGAAAAACTAATCTAAATATCGGTACTGCACATATACANGACAACGTGATTCGTTCAGATGCGTCACGTGGTGTGCTAAAACACTTCCTGGTTAGCTTTCCGCTAGAAATTTAAATCTCAAAATGGCAAAAGAACGGCGAAAAAAAATTCACAGAGAAGACGACAACAATTGTCACCTTGCACGGAGCAAGGTTATACAAAAATCAAATGACCCCGAACATGAAATACCTTCACGGAGTGCGTCGAGGCGCAAGCTATCATCCACATAACAGGAGAGTTTAGCTAGCGCTTCACAGCAATCTTTAAAGGTCGTTTTCTCAAAATGAGTTTTTTCTCCTACTCTGAATTCGAAATGTACACTTCAGTAGCACGTAGACACACCAAACCTTCCAGTTATATTCCTATCAATATTATGAAGGCTTTTACAGAAGGGTTTGTTCATATATCATTCATAGCCTGAATTATACAACATTGTATACCTAAAAACAATGGCGAACATTTATATTTTAGGGCTGTTGACAGTATTTTCTGATTTATGGAGTGATAAAAAGAGATATCCAAAATCCCTTCTGTAAAAGCCTTGGATACTAATATGACTACAAAATAAAACAAGAATTTTGAACCTGGCTTTATCCAAAGTTCAGATTTCGATTCCTGAAATGTGTTAAAATATGCACATATTTGATGAGATAATGGCTAATTTACATATTTAAACATGCTATTTCAGAAAACTTGTAATACAAAAGACAATTGCCTTATTGTAAGTAATTAACTGGAGAAATTTCTAGCTGATACCTTTAAGTTAAAAAAATTACCCTATTCACCTGGGGTGTCTCGCCTTAAAATCAATCGACAGTAAGGGGAATACTTACTTCCGGGTGTACAATTCTCCGTTATCCAATGGGAATGGACGCTCACATTGCCTTTAAGGGCAGCCGACACAAACGAATGCCGGGCTTCCATGAGCGTCAAATCCCGCCGCAGATGGGAATACATTGCATTGTTGGATTACCATAATTGTGAACAAGCTGAATCACATGTACATCTCATATTATATTAAAAAAGTGTTGATTGCAGACTAGGGATGCACCGGATATTCGGCCGCCGAAAATTATCGGCCGAAAATGGTTAAAAAGGCCCTTTCGGCTTTCGAATATCACCGAATGTGAGAGAACAGGGTTACGCTGCTAAGCTAACGTGTTGTTGTGATGACGTAATCAAAACGCGGCGGCAAGCACGGCGCGCGACCATGCTCGCGGCTGGCTCTCAGCTAAAATGTCTGCCGCTTGGAGATATTTAAAAATAACAGAGAAAGAGGCGCGGATTGCGATTTGTAAAACGTGTTCAGCTGACATTTCTCGAGGGGGTGTAACTGCAAGGACTTTCACCACTTCGGGATTACTCCACCACCTGAAATCAAAACACAATAACATAATAGTGACTATTATTTAAGTTAAGTTTTGCCATAATCATTTATTTTTCCATAATCAGGCAGCTGTACAACATTGGTAAAAAATGTATACATTATATATATATATATTTCTATTAATCATTTTCGGCCTTTCGGCATTCGGTTTTCGGCCAACTGTTTCCTATTTTCGGTATCGGTTTCGGCCAAGAATTTCCCATTCGGTGCACCCTATTACAAACCAACCCGAGTGGATTCAAGACAGAAACAAAACTTTTACTCTTGGACTTTAACACACTACCACAAAGCAAGCAATGAAAACAGGGAGGGGAGTAGCAGAGAGACTGCCAATTCTCAAACCCTATCGAAAATGACTCTCGCCAGACAGATGAGGTGAGAATGAAAATAGAAGCATACAATAGAGGGAAGACTTGCTTTTCTTCCTTCTGCCTGTGATCAGTAATCACTGAGGCAGACAGGAGAGAGTAATCTCAGAGAGGGTTCAACAATTCTGCCCATCCTGAGATTACATTATTTTCCCAAATTGCAAGTGAAGCCTCTCAATCCACCAGCCAATGAATCAACAGTGTAGGAAGGGAGAAGAGCGCAGCATGCCGTGTCATCTAAGACAAGACGTGTGTGAGGCATCCCATTAAGGAAAGAAAAACAGTTGGGAATACTCTGTGTGGAACATAATGGCAAAGCGGTGCAGTGGCAGGAGTAAATTACTTCAGAGACCCCCATTGAAAAGTTTCTGTTGAGAAAGTCCCATCCCCCGGAAATAAATAATAAAAAATGCGAAGGTCGGCCGAATCCTCTATTAACAATAGTGAATATTCTGGTTATTGTGAAAACATTTAATTATTTTCAAAATATGTATACATGCAGACTAAGATTTGTTGCAGTTGTACATTAAGAATAGTTTCCTCAAAACACTTCTGTACTATGGATCCTACAGTACCTATTATGAATCAAGAGTAGAAGCAGATTATTTTAGTGCTATTTAGCTATCAAGTTATTTTACCTTTTGCTAGCTTAGCTCAGAATGAAGCCTAACCATGCGGGAAAAAGCATGACTCTGATCATCAAATAATAAACATGTTTTTTTTTGTATCTATACATATTGTACATCCATGCTTTTAACCGTCCTGCTAGCGAGCTATGCTTATAGCCCCAGTTAAATTTAAACCTGCTGATTGAAAGGTGAAGGGACGGCTACTGTATGATGCTGCTTTTTATTAAAAACTTAAATAAGTCTTTTGAATGTTGTGCAAAATTCAGGCGAAGCTGATATTTGGCTTGTTCATAGGTAGCGCAACAGAAAAATACGTTTTTAGGAATATGTCCCATGTTTTCCACATTTTTAATGCCAACAAGTATTGTCTTTAAACCACAGTGTTGCAATGCGACATGCTGCTTCATCAGTATTCCCTTCATTGTGTCAGTCCAACATACACTTTGTTACTTCATCAAATCCACGGCTCAAAATACTCTCTAAAAAGCACTTTTTACTCCTTTCCATTTGCTGTAGACTATAGTGCCCATCTGTTAAAGGAAATAACTGAACCTTTATGTTAAATGAAAGTATACTTCCTCTTATGTCTACACAAACAACACATATGCTTCTTGCTGAGTGCCACAGACTGTGAGAGGAAGATGCAAAATGAATTGAGGGATTCACTAATGGATTGTTGCTTTTGGTCCTTTCATGAGATGTGTTGGTAATATCAAATAATGAACAACATCCCTGCCTTACTCTTTTATACAGAGCAGTGTGTCTCAACATAACAACAGAAAAACGTACATTAATGAGAAAGGCTTCAGTTTGTTAGCTTGTTAGTAATGATAATGGCTAGCTCTTCAAGTTAGCCAGCTCATATTTGTTTTCAACATCATGTTTGTTTTTTTAGAGAAAGAACCATGACAACACAGTGTGATTTGTATCTTTGTATCTCACTGTAATGATGGTGTTTTAAAAGCTATTACTGACCATTATACTATAACTGTTATGAGTTTGCCTGTTCTTATGTATCAGAACAATAATAATTAATGTAAGCACAAGATGTCATGATGACAAGCAGGAGCACAAACCAAATATACAAACATGATATTTAATAATCGGCTTTTTAGATAACTCACCGGTTTGTATTTGTGAATAATTTGTAACAGCAAATCATTGATACCTATGAAATATATGACACAGAAACCATATCTTTGTAATATGTTAATTCTTTATTCAATAATTAGAAATAACTTCTGATCCAATTAATTCAGTTGAATCCCTCAGGGGATTACAGGCTTAAACCAGCATGTTTGGTTGGCCAATCAATGAGTCTGGTTATTACCTAGGTTTTATAATAATACATTGCAAATCAATTAATAATCATAGACATTAGACTAACATGAATCAGGTTGTGAAGCCTTAGTGGCCAAAAATGATTTAGTATAATTCCATTAATTCCTGTTTTTGAAAGATCAATTAAATGTTTGTATGAGTGACATTTTAAATTCACACAGTGGTGATATGCTCCATGTTGTTGAACCTGCCCTCTCTTAAAAATCCGACTGAAAGAAAATGCTAAACAAACACTGGGTGCAGTACACAAAGAGCCTTAGGCTATTTTTATAAATAAAGTGCAAATGTAATATGTTTGCCCTTTTCTCTGTTCATTATTGGTGTTTTTTCTTCAAATGTGATCTCCTAATTCAGAAATACATGACCTGAGGCACAATTGGTGGAAAACAAGCAACACATTACCTAGACTTAATAATACCAATTTACATATAAAAAAGGAAAGGGTACTTTTACATTTTGTATGAAATGAAGTAAGAATACGAGTTACAAGACTTTGAATTGTGTCAATTAAATGGACTCTATTTTCTAGTAAATCTTCCGATTCCATTGAGATCAACTCTATCACATAAAGGTGTTTTATGTCTTTCAAAAACAATGGCAAATAATCCATGAAAATGTACTTAAACCTTTATTAAGACCAGTTTTGAAATAAAACTTGATATTAAATGTTCCCTGCATTGAAACACTTTTATAATGGCTTGCAGTGACCAAAAACAATGTCATACAGAGAGCTTAGAGAGAAATATTGCGGTCTAGTGTTTTAATCAGCACTGAGTCTAATCCCAAAACTTTGCTTTTGCAAAGTTTGTAATGTTGATGATAAAAAAAACATATCATATTGTTTTACATTTATATCAAGCTACCTTTAACAAAGAAAAAAATCTAAAACCTACATGTTTAAGACTGATGTACTGTAGGGAAAAATGCTAGGCTAACAGCACTTTATTACAGTCATTCCAAAAATCTATGTAAAATCTATAGGAACATGTAATAAATGAACATTTATATCTGTTTTCTTTCAATATTATCCTTTATTTAGTGAAATGTGTTGCTACTCTTTCATTTGTAATTAGGTTATTCAGATATCTGTCACTTCTTTTTTAGTTTTTGACTCAGTCTTTTGTATTTGTTCAGGTTTTGGTATATGTTGATAGAGTTTACCATTAGTTGTACTATCAATACAAATGTCTAAAACAATTGTGTAAACTGTTAATAGTGTTCTCTTTTTTTATTAAATAAATTGAAAATAAATAATACGTTGTTTCAAATATAGATACACACAATAGTAAGTCATAAAAACATAGTCATACAACATCACAATAAAGACTGAAGACCTACATGTGATCTATCTTCAATTCTACAGCAGATAGACATACGTACAAATAGGCATTCAATGACCTTCATTGTAATTGGGTTCAGCATCAAGTAAATGGTGTGAAAAAATGGCGGTGATCCTATCTTGATGTGCAACTGACCACAATAAGTCACACTGATTGCATTTTAATGCTGTGTGTAAAAAAACAACAACGTTAATGGTCTTGTGTTGGCACGAAGTATCCGCCGTTGACAGAGACTTATCTCGCCCACTGTGGAGACGAGTCAATCAGTGTGAGCGCCCGTGCCAAGTACTTGTTATCGCTCGGTGTCTCTGCTGGAAGGGTCACACTCATCATGCTTTCTACTAATACATCCTGTCTCTCACATCCCCTAATACCTGGCACCTGGTCCACTCCGACCATACAGCACCTGTGACTCTGCATATGTCGCACAAACGGAGGCTGCCTTGTAAAGGCCGCTACACACCAACCTGAGACCAAAGAACGCGTACCGAAGGCGTCCCGACTTTTACGTCCGCTACGTCGCCTGCATCGGCTACGCCGCCTACGAACACACAACAAAGACTTCAGTCGACGAGTGGCAATAACTGTCCTTACCAGCAGGCAGCGGTAGTGTGTATTTGTCATTCAAAAGAGGCAACAGCCAATCAGAGTGATTTCTTTGGCCGACTTTCTTTGGCCGAGCACAAGATTCAATATCTTGAATCGGCCGCGTGAGGTGTGAAAATGTGCCGTAAAGCAACAACGGTGCGGGACACAGCAACCTGAGTAGGGCGTCGCGAATGCCCGACTGCCTCTGACGGCCTCTGACGGCCTCTGACGGCCTCTGCCGGCCTCTGACTCCCAAAGTCGGGTAGGTGTGTCAGGGCTTTAAGATTATAATTGCTCCCCTGGTTTTTGTATTTATAGCATATAGAATAGTAAGATATGATCTCTGCTGCTCCATGGATAGAGCTGTTAATCAATACCAATGACTCACTGATTACTTTGGCAGATTTTTCTCAGGCTTTCAAAACAAAAGGTCTTGCTCATAAACTGTGATGTAATGTAATATCTCTTATATCAGAGGCTAATGTAGGATGAGATACATTCAGTAGAATTTCATTAGGATCTCTGATGGAAGAAAATAACAAAACATGGATAACTTAATTTCTTTCTTTTTTTGTCCAAAAATATTTATGTTAATTTTGATGTACAGCACATAGAACTATGTTTTATTTTTATTTACAGAAGCTTTTATTTCAGCTTATATAAAGATATTCACATTTTTGCCTACTGTTTTTTTTCCAAGGTAACTCATAACTCTTAGTTTAGGAAAATAAAAATGAAATAATAAAAATAATAATAATAATAATTAGGGCCGGGACTCGATTAAAAAAATTAATCTAATTAATTACAGGCTTTGTAATGAATTAATCGCATTTTTAATCACATATAAATATTTGACCTGAGAACAGTGAGAAGCAATTTTTTTCACATGGATTTTAGTATACCATTGAATAATGACTGAATACATAAGCTTAAGCAACAAAACATTGTTTATTTTTTTCAAGGTGGTACTTAAAGACCAACAGAAAAGTGCAATTTTTGCCATAAAGTGTAGCAATAGCATATTTAGGAATATAGTACATTTCAGAGATTGAGGTAGCCTATAGGTAGGTACACCTTCTGTAAACTATAATACTTTGTTTTTGAAGTAAAACACAATACTTTCAAGTACATTCAGAACATTGGAAACCCTGACTATTAGAAAACATCTCTCTGTTGCTTCAGAGGCCATAACAGACTTTGTTGATTTACCAACAGTTGATTTAAAAAATCTAATCAATTTCAGTCCAACTCTCTCAATAACCTTGGCCAAAACAATAAACAGTTCAACATAAAGTGCCAGTTGCACCAACAACGTAATAAATAGTTCAACATAAAGTGTACCATTTAAAATAAAATGAAAAAGTGCCAGTGATTGACCTCAATCCCTCCTATTCTTCCAATATCCTGATGAAAAATAAAATCTCTCTGTTGCATAGGCCACTGTTTGATCAACGCGAATTGGGTGTGGGTCCTTGTACTCCGAGTCGGGCTAACGTCCACGCTAGCTTCCACGCTAGCTGCTATATGTTTTGCATTGAGGTGATACTTGAGGCTTGATGTGCTGCGGTGATATGCGAATTCCTTTTTGCA
>NW_011365072.1:0-13445 GCF_000735185.1 Notothenia coriiceps
CCTTTTGAAGGCTCCGTGGACCTCCAAAAGCCAGATGAGTACCCGAGAACGGATCGTGGAAAGGAGCAGGAAATGGAGAAGAAGCAGGGGCTGACTCCAGACAGAAGAAACCGAGACGTATGGTGTCAGGTAGGGAGTTGGGAGTTGGGAGGCCTGGGGCTAGCAGGCCTGGGGCTAGCAGGCCGGGAATCACATGTCAAAAGGAAGTCCAAAATCCAGTCAGGTAAGAACTTCACTAAACATGGATCCACTGTTGCCACCTGGTGAGCCTCTGCCAGAGCAGCCTCCTTCTGCTGAACACTGGACGCTCGCCTCCACCTACCATAGCAGCAAGCCAATGAAAAGGTAAAATTAGAGTAAATCCACCTCAAAAGGATCTGCTGGGCCCATCTTTGGTTGGTTCCTTCTGTTAGGGTTGAGTGAAGCAGGCAGGACCCAAATGCAGAATCAACAGAAAAAAATACCTTTATTTTAAGGTTTTAGGAATAAACAGAACACTAACTAACCCGTGAACACAGTCACAGACAAACAAGGAACCAACGATGACAGACAGAAAAAACAGAACTTAAATACACACAAGACTAATCAACGAAACAAGAGACAGGTGAGGAGGGAGGAGAAAACACAGGGGGGACAAGGTGAACACAATCGGGTAATCATACAGGGGGTGAACACTTATCAAAATAAAACAGGAAACCAAAGACATAAAAAGACAAGACAAAACAAAACACAGACAGATTGTGACACTGAGACCCATAATATATGCCTAAAAATAGCATGATAGGAGACCTTTAAAACTGGAAACAGATTTAGAACCTAGTTCTGGACTTCCTGTTGTTCCACCCATTTGTAATTCTGAAGTTTCTGTTTTACAAATAGAATATATTATATATATTTGAGTGTTAAGATTAATACCTCAAAATATAATTTGTTCTGTAAAACATGCTTGACGGTATCTGAGGGTGACTTTAAGGGCCAGATCACACATCAACTAACGTAAACCGAAACCACCAGAGATACAAATCTGAGTGTCTCTTGTAGAACTCTCAGGGATATGATATTAAAAAAATAATGAAAATGTGGTTGTGAATGAAATGGCCCTGTTGTTGTGAATAACATTTTAAATTGGTTTCTCTGTGGGGAGAGAGAACCATGAGTCATGCTGCCTTGAGCACAATCAAAGCTTCCTGCTCCTCAATCTCCGTCTGCTGATGGACCCGAAACTGAGCGGCTCTGTAACAAGCGATCAGTGCAGTGAACCGGGATAACTTAAGCACAGGATTAACAATACAATGCATGCTACAGCAGCTGTCATTTGCCGTCCATATTGTGTGAGAACTCATTGTCACAGTTTCTGTAAAAGAGGTAAAAACGATATCACGTTGCGGCTGCAGTGCTGGTTATGCAAAATGATTAGTGAGCCAAACACTAAGTAAAAGGCATTTAGTGGAACATACTACCGTTATCAAACTGAGAGTTATTTGTTACTGTTCATTGTTGTTTGTGTTCTCATTTCGAATTGTCTCTGCTTTCGGTTCAGTACTTCAACATTCAAAGTGATGAATTTGAATGTCATGTTTTGTCTTTTGTTATAACTTTCATATGAAAGAACACAGTGAAAAACAAGAGATCTATATTTGAAATGCTGAAGGCAGAATTTTGGCAATTTTTGCATAAAAATTACATGAGTGATTAATCGGTTATCCAAAGAGTTGGCAAATATTTGTATTTCAATCAACAATGGTTGCAGCTGGAGTACAAGCAATTTGACCATTGTTTCTAGTTTATCTGAAATGTACAGCTACTTCAAACAAGGATAACAGAGCTAAACAAAAGTAAACATATACTGTATATGTGAGGACCCTGTGGTGGTCGAATGTACTATTTAGTGTTTCTTTTTAATGATCTGAGTTCGTCTTGCAGAGAGCCTAAGAGTGGAGTCAGTTGAAAGGCCCACCTGTGGCACCTGGCTCCAGTCTATTTAAAAGGGCTGCAGAACACTCTTTGCCATGCCACATGCCTGGAACACACCAGCCCAGTTTGCTTTTTTTGTCAAGTTTTTCAGTTTGCCATATAAACAACCTTTTGGATACTTTTGTCTAAACTCCCTCTCCTTTTGTTCCAAGCACAACCCAGCTTGTAACAAATGGGGGCTCCTCCAAAGTTTGAATTCCTTTTCTGCCTTGATTGAGAAAGTAGTATGGACCTCTAGTAAGACATGTTGAAAATGGTTGAGATGGTTGTGTGGTGTACAGCTGAGTCTTACCAGATACCGATTGTTAGACATGGGATGTGAGTTTTAGCTGGAATATTTAAAAAAGCACTAAAAGAGTGGTTAACTTTAAAATGACCTTTCTTGGTATAGGCATAAGCAACACAGTCTCCCTTTGGGCCTTGTTGTTTTGTTATTTTTGTGCATAAACATGATCTGACATTTTGTCATGCATGGGTACATGTCCAAACAATGCCATAAAGAACAAAAACACACAACGCTATGAGTCAGACAGAACTGAAAAGGATGCAGAGTGCAAATAGGAAACAGAATAAACATTGTATAATTAATGTAACAGGCTGCTTGTGTAGGTGTAGGTGTAGGTGGTGGATATGTACAATATATTCATGTAACATACAGTATAAAGAGGCTCATGTATCTCTGTGTTTGGTACTAATGACATAACCTGCTGAATTCATTTCTATAAAAGCTCATTAAAGCTGGTATTCAAAAACTCAGTTTCTTCATCTGGCCCTCAGTCCCATGCACATCAGACAAAAAGTGAATTCAAAAAGTCAAATCAAATTTCACAGTGAGAAACCTGACTTTCATATGGGTGGGGGGTTGCATCGGTGCTTTGATTTCTACTGAACAAAGAATAACAAGGGCGTTGAATGCCTGCACTGTTTGGATCTTTTGCTCATTTACAGCAGAAAGCACTGACTGAGTCACCAAGTTTATCTGCAGCAGAGGCTGCAGATGGCATTCTGAAATAAAATAGAAAATAATTAAATGAACTTAGTGCTGATTACCATAGAATATAAAACATGTGCTCAGGCCTGCTGTGTGACTGAAGCACATCTTTGCTTTGACTTAAAGTAATTGATTCTAACCCAATACACATTTTCAATAAAAAAAGTATTTTGACTAAAAAATATAATATTATAATAAATACAATGTCATGGCAGACACCAACATATTATCAGCTAATTGTCCTAATGTTTATCTAACTCCATGAAATGATCATCTGCCAATATAACGAGTAATCCATTACAGTAACGATCCATTGCAGCGCTGATGTTGTTTTTGTTGACTTTTTGAGGCACATTTTGCCCAGCAACTTTTACGAGATGACTCACTCGAGGCAGCTGTTACGCATGACACAAAAAAACTGAAAGGATAAGGTGGAGCGAGCAGATGACAGCATTCAGATAAAAAGGTGTTTTGCGCGGGGGAGCGACTATTTGAGACGCGCAAAGGGCCACATGCTGCCTCACATCGGGACCATGCAGACCACCTCCAGCCTGCTGAGCGAGGCGCTGCTCTGCGCACTGCTGCTGCTCTCCAGCACCAGAGGAGCCGAAGTGTTGGACACCGAGTCCGAAGAGGAGCTGAGCCCCAGAGCTCTGCGGGACTTCTACCCCAAAGGTCCGAACCTGACCAGTGAGAAGCAGCTGGTAAGTTCCACTTTTATCTCAGTGCATGCAGGAAGACCATGCAACTTTACTTTTTAACCATCAAGAAAAACAGGTTTTATAATGTTATCATATCAAAGTGTAGCCACTTTTTTGTAGTTCCTTTTTTTTGTTGCATTTTAGTTGTGTTGAATATGACAATTGGTCTCTTTAAATAAACCAAACTAAATAGAAAAATGCATGCATTTAAGATCTTCTCGTGTCATCTAACTTATAGCCTATCGAGAGCTGATATGTTGACATTTTATCAAATTCAATTGTTTCATTTTAAACACAAATATATTACTGTGTTACATGTTGTTATATAACATTACAATATTATTTATTGTATTTGTGTATGATAATCGTTTTGCTATTTCGTTAATTGACTATGATGCTATTCTATGTTTATACCCGTTTACGTTAATAAAACATGTACATTCAAGAACTTTTATTTATTTGTTCTCTGCGGACAGCTTGGAGCTCTCCATGAAGTTCTGGAAAAGCTGCAGGCTAAACGACTGCCTTCATGGGAAAAGAAATTTGGCCAAGTCCCAACGGTATAATAAATACTCAAACAAATTTGATTGATCGATATTGTGTCGAGGCAGGGAATGAGAAACTAATTAAACCTCTGCTGTTGTTGTTTATCTCTCAGTGTGATATCGGGGAGCAGTGCGCCGTGCGTAAAGGCGCTCGGATCGGCAAGATGTGCGACTGTCCCCGGGGAGCTTTCTGCAACTTTTTCCTGCTAAAGTGCTTATGAGCATCGCTGGATCTGAATGTAGCACTGCAAAGAGAAAACTTCACTCGATTCCTTTGTAAATACTGTCATATTTTTTTATGGAACAGCTGAGGAGGTGGGGTCACTGCCCAACCCGTACGAAAAAGAAGTATAATAGTTCAATAATAAGCAGCATATATATTTTAAAGTGAGGTAAAAAACTAGGATATTGGCGAGGAGATGACCATAAAAACCCATAAAGCTTATTAATATTCAGAATCACCTAATGTCAGTAGGAAAACCACAGGATCATTGTTGTGACGTAGGAGTTTATAAAGAACCCACAATGCACCTAATTAAGTACCGAGGACCACGTACACACTGTTCAGTCTCAACAGCAATATTATGGGAATATTATAATGATTCTTCGTCTGGGCAAATCCAAAAATCTGTGTTTTGAACTTGAACTACGTATTTGATTTCAGATTAATGTTTTGTGTATGAAATCATGATAATAAACATCATTATTGTTTTGTAAAGCAGTGGAGTGATGGCATATTTTTCTTTTGTAACCGCATTAAACACTTTTATAACGCACATGATTTGACTTTCCTTCTTTTTTTTTTTTAAAGATCCCAGTCAATATTTGAAGAATGACGTGGATCTGACAATGAGCTGTGACGTCACACCCAACGGGTTGCTGCCAGGCTCCTTCATTGTCAATAACCAGGGCGGGCTCATGATTAAATCCCAATTGTGCTGCAGAGGAAGTAGTTATATTAAGAAGCAGAGAGAGACTGTCACAGCACAATCTGAGCCCCAGGAGCTGCCCCAGGCTGTTTACCACATCACACGCATGAAAGAAGATTAACCTGCAGAACATTCATTCAGATTAGACTGACCTAAAACTCAAGAAAATATCTTTATTTTATTCATGGGAAATATTTTTAACCTCTTATTTAAGCTTTAATGTCAACATTTCGATTTGGATTTGCAGCTTTGACTTAAAGTCCCTCTTCTTCAAACAAAACTGTGTTATGCCTTTTGTCTTTTTTTTTACTGGGATGTTTGACCTTCACTGCAGAATGATGCTAACATCAATCTGAAGTGCCTAACCCTTAAATCTGAGTTGAAGACATACACGAATAAATGTTGTGATATCAAAACTTGTAAGCCAATCATGATCGTTTATGCAACTGGAATGTACCCTCATGTGTCATATCTCTGCTATGATAATAATAAATAACCAAATAATGGTAAATAAGGTTTTCTTTTTGTGCAGAACCCATTTATAGATATTTAGTCAATCTTTTTGAATGTTTTGAAATGTCTTTAACATGTCTGAGGTGTGTTCGAAGGTCATTTATAATCTTCATCATGCACCATATATTATCTTGATGAGTCACAAGATGAATCTATGATCTCTGCTTTAAGAGAAAACCATAAAACTGTTTTGGCTGATTCTCATTTCAATAGAGCGATTTCATTTCATATACTGAGCTTCTACCGTCTTAGAATGTAATCATTCGTAGCGCACTGACACTATAAGCGCTTTGCAAGTGACAACAAAATAACACTGCAATAGAGTTAATCAATAGTATAGTCCTATACTGATATTCTCACTGAATGTTTCCATTAGGTTCCCTCTAATAGCATATTTTTTGAAGTCCTCATTGATGTTTTAGTTGACTTATATTCCAAAGCCCTCTCTTTTTTTCTCACAGAATCATTGTATATCACATGAGTGTGTTTATACCTTTCTCTCTTCTACCTGTCAGAAGTCATCAATAATGCACACGAGACAGGTACAAACTGTTGACTTAGTCCTTTCTTACTTGGTTTGCTTAACCATTTGGGAAGTCAACAAACTGTTTCCTGTTTATGCCGTTGATCAAACTAAACACACATTGTTTGTCCCTTTATTCCCTTGAAAATCGGTTATCCTCATAAATATTTCACTACCATGTTAGTCCTTTGTAATGTCATGAGATTAAAGAATGCTTTCCTAACTATTTTCGTTTTGATAAATAGAAATTGTTAATTCAAATATAGTTTGAGAAACCTTCAGCACTTGGTATTTTGAAACACTTTTGAAACCACTGGGCACCCAAAAACATTTATAGGTTGGGCTGACAAAAAGACTATACTCTTAGATCCTGAAGAGCAATACTTCCTCCAGACAGCAAAGGATCTGTTATTGATTCCTTGGGGGGGATTACCTCCGATTGCGGTAGAGATTGCATGTGTATAAGTGAGACAGTTACAACCGGCAGCAATCGGCCATTCGGAGAAATGTTTCTTTGTGTTGGATAATTTGACAGAGAAGTAAAGAATTACAGATAGAGATGGTGATGGAAACACAGAGAAAGAAGCGGAGGTTGATAGAGAGTGTGATGGATGGAGATACAGAGCGGGTGACAAATGAAACAGTCTGAAATAGATTGCTGCCTGAGAATGACAGTGCTGGGTGTAAACGGCTCAATAACATCGGCACCAGACAGAGCCTAAGGCAGAGGAGTTGATTTATTACGTGTAAATCCTAATATGAGAACATAGAGCTGTATTTATTTTATTTTTGCACATGTTGTTGTCTCAATACAAACAGTTGTGTAATGTGACATATATGACTCTTATTGTCACTGCTCATAACCATCTTTTTACAAAAAAAGACAGGTTGTGGTCTATTGGTTAAGATTCATACCATATAACTGCCACATTCGTTTTTTTAATTCCAGTTGGCAAGCTTTTATTGAGGACATATGTTTCTTTCCTTGTTGCTGTGAATCATTTTTGCTTTACTTTTATTCTCCAGTAAAGAACTAAGTAATAATAGATTAAATGAAAGAGAAGGGAGTTCAGTCTCCATGAAACACAGTTAACATTGCTCGTCGAACAAGGACCATTTTACAAGCAAGACCGTTACTTCCTTCATTAAATCTACAAATATCACACTGTTGTGGTGTATTTGTAGATTTAATGAAGGAAGTAACGGTGAATAGAAATTGAAAGGGGTGTTAAAACGTTGATGGCGAATGACATCTGTTGGTCTGGTCTGGGGGGACGTGCTGTGGTCCGGGCAGAGGGAGACTCAGAGGGGGGGTTCTGTCTCTGACAGCTCAGGCTGATTAAGCCCCTCTGGAAATCACTCCCCCAACCCATCAGAGACTGCACTGACCTCACCACCTTCAAAACACTCACCTCTTCAATCTGGCTTTTAATGTGTGATTGATTTTGTATTGCTTGATGTTAATTTGACTTTAACTATATTTATTTGTTGTTCTTTTCTTTTCGCTATCTTTGTAAAGCGACTTTGAGCACCTGTAAAAGCGCTAACAAAATACATCTCTTATATTATTATTATTATTATTATTACTGCACCTTTAAAAGATTGCTCAAGTTGTATACAAATAGACCCGGAGACAAGTGGAGAGGATGAGGAGGTGTAGAGAGGAAGGGATGAAGGGATGAAGGGATGAACGGATAAAGGAAGGGAAGGAAAGGATGAAGGTGTTTGGTTAAGGATGAGTAGAAAGGGTAATGTATGAGAAGGGAGAGTGAGGGTGGGTTGAGAGAATGGAGACCAACAATGGCCAGGTGTTTGGACCAGTTATACTTAGCAGTGATAAGAGATGGGATTGAGGCGTGGCCGCTCCTGAACCTAAGTCAACAACTTCACTTCCTTAAAAGTACCATCAAGCACAAAAGAATGCATACAATTTAAAGTAACACAAAAAATCGTAAGCGACAATAAAGTTGTAGGAGTCTAATGCTTACTAAGCCGTTGTTGATTATTTCTATTGTTATGATTTGTTTACATTGCACACAGTTGTAATTAGTCAATTCCTGCGATTGACACATGGGAGTGTTTTAAGGTATTTAGTGATGGGCTTGTGTGGAAAGACAGAGGGTGATTTTATTCAGATACCTTGTTGTCAACCTTGTTGACCGTGTGATCTTGCTCGTATATTGTTGTTTTGCATCCTTTAATAAATTGGATGGACCAAAAACTTCAGTATGGTCTTCTTGGTTGGCAACTGAATTAAGGCTACCACGAACTAACAGACAGAGTTCAATGTGCTCCAAATCAAGAAAACAACCACAAGAAACACAAGGTGACAACAAATAATTAAAATGCACCACAAACGTGAAGCTTTTAGTTGTTTAGTTTTTGGCAAACTACTTTTTCACAATTATACATTAATAGTGTGCTCAATATTGTAAAAAAAACTAAAGGTCAAACTTAATCAGTTTCTTGTTTTCTTAAAGATTAGATGTGAAAAACCTCTTTCCCACTCACACTTAGAGTTCAGAATCACACATAAGCACTGCTGCCTCTATGGTGAGACCCGACACCAACTGAAAGAATTATCATATTGTATAAATAAACAAACTTGATGTGCTAATCCTAAAAACTTAGATCTTATATTTCAAACTTTATCCAAAAACCTTTCCCCTCTCTGACCTCTCGAGGTTCTATTAGAGGGTAACAGGTTGCAGAGAAGGCGTAGCCCGGCCCGGGAGTGTGGAATGTAGCCACTGACCTACTCCTATACCTCTAACCAATTCAGGTTCCAGTGGGGACCTTTCTCCCTGCGTGTGCCTCTCCACCTCTGTTTCCTACTTCTTACTTGCTACCCTTTTCCCTCAACCTATCCTAAGGGAGTGCATGTACTGTATGTAGACACGTTAGTTTAGCTGCTATAGGCTTGGACTGTTGGGGGGGCACCTTACTCCGTCCTTCTGGCTGTTTGTACCTGTGTACTCTCATGTTCCGATTAACCCAGCTTCCCCAAATTTCTTTTTTGTGTCCATATATACGCCGGGATCCTGAGTCGAGGCTAATCCTGTTGCTGTGGTCGTGTGTCCTGGATCCTCTATCCTGAGCACTGGATCTGAGTCCTGGACTTCGAGTCGTGGCTGAACCTGTCTCTGCGGTTCTGCCTGACTCTCACCATACTACTTCCCCGATGGCTCCCACAAGATTGCTGACATCCTCGTGGATTCATCTTCTTATTATAGACACATGCATTTCCAAACATTTGGTCTACCTAAGTTGCAAATGTGTTATCTTTTCGATTTACACACGGCATCTATTGCACGTCTGTCCGTCCTGGGAGAGGGATCCCTCCTCTTTTGCTCTCCCTGAGGTTTCTCCCATTTTTCCCGTTAAACTGTGGGTTTTTCTCTGGAAGTTTTTCCTTGTACGATGTGAGGGTCTAAGGAGGGTGTCATGTTGTCATACTGATATTCTGTACAAACTGTGAAGACACTGAGACAAATGTAACATTTGTGATATTGGGCTATATAAATAAACATTGATTGATTGATTGATTGATTGATTGATTGATTGATTGATTGATTGATGACTCATGTAACATGTTATTATTTATTTCCTTCAGATGGCGCTTTCGTCTGTTTTCACATTTGTATCATCTCTTCTCTGTTCTCCTTGCTCTAAAATAGCTGTTATATATACAAGACAATTGTGCCTGTCTCTCATTGAAGAGCAGTTTGAAGGTTTGATAAACAAATATTTCTGAAATGATGGAGACAATTGTCAGTGGCCTTAAACTTGGCAGTGCTTATCTGGCAAACATTATTAACATGAGCTTTTTATTATTAATTGTCTATATCCCACAAAAGGCTGCCCATGGCCAAATTGGGGCCCTAGATGAAAATGTGTCATCATGAGGCTTATTATGTGTGCAGGTAGTTGGTCATAAAGCAGTATTGCACAAATATTATTATTTTTTCCTGATAAAATGTTATGGGATCACCAAAGTCATAATAATGAACATAAGAGCAACATGAATCCATGTAACAAATGTAATTGGAATTCTTGGATTGAAACAGAATGAGACAGATTAAATGAATGTGTGGAGTGTGAAGACAGATTTGTTCAATCAGGGTCTTTAAACCATCTCAATCATCAATTTAAAACTTCTTCACACTTTGATGTGGATAGTATTAATATCATGTGAGCTGATGAAACTCACTACAGAGGGCTGAAACATGAAACACTCTGTTCTTTCACACTAAAGTATCAACCATTTCAACAGCTTAAGCACAGATTGTATTTTCGCTGACATTATTATTGATAGTGAAACATTTCTTATGCTCGGTTAAAATTGTGTCAGTGCTAACACACCAGATTATTTGGGCCTTGTTGGACTTGCATTTCGGATTTGTGTCTTTGTATTTTGTCATAATGCCCATATTGTACTTTCAAGGATATCTCATGTGTCTTTCCTGTTATTTAAGGGTTAAAGGTTTTTCTTTGCCCACTCAATGAGGTTGTTCTTATCATAGAACTTGACGTGACTTGACTCAATTATGTCTTTGTGTACTTTATGCAAACAGGAACCATTTATGTTAAATTAACTAACTTTCGCTGGGTTCATTAAAAATTGTGTATCTAATTAGTCCATATGTAGCAAAGACGTGTTTGATTTATATGACCCATAAAATATATATATTTTTTAGATTAAGTCCAAATTCAATGCAAAGTTTCCTTTTCGATATGGATTACTAAAAGTCCTCCGGAAAAACACCAGTGTGAGGTTGAACAGGTTGAACAGACACACAAAGCCTTTGATGCTGCCATTCCTCTGGAATCAGGGGTATCATCTGTCCCTGTGTCCCTTCTTGACCTGTCTGCAGCTCACGTTCAGATCTCAAAAGCATTGTAGCTTCACTACTACTCATGAGCAAATATTTAAAACTATGATTTGTTGTAGTAAAATAAGTGACAAACTAAAAATGACTGTGTAGAGTTTGCCTGGATGTCATATGAAAGATAATATCAACTTGAGTTATATAATCCTTGTACATGATGGCAATACATCTTTGCAGTTGTTTGACATCTGATAAGCCTTTTACTGTGAATCCTGTGGGATCCCCTTTACTGTCTTTACGAGGCTGTAGCAAGCACAGTTTCAAAGCTGGAGTGATGGGGATATGATGTAAAAACTCAGAAAACCTACAAAATCAATTGACACAAACCATGTAGTGTTTGCAATATAACAATCTCAGGATAGTCCATGTTCACAGTGTACCCTTGACCTCTCACCTCATGTTACCTGAATGAAAATTGGTTTAGTAAATACCCACACATCTCCTTTTTCCAGACATGCACACTTTAAATTAACTGTCACAGTTTTGGGCAAAAACAATGGAGTTTTCTGCATTTGGTATACATGTGTTATGTCTGGGTCCCCTAACAGTATTTCATGAATAGACTATGGAAAATACTCTTGTGGATCCAATGAGCCCAAATGTAATCGTGTGTTATGATGCTGATCCCCATAGTAGCTGCTTAATTTGATTGTGGTAAGACCCATTTTCTTTTGCTATAAAAAATAAGAGAATAAATGAAACACAGGTATGAAATACTATAGAACAGGAAAACAAGAATACAGTTTAGAAGGGGAGTGATTTGTAAAATATCCATAAAGAAAAAGAAAATCTGTTTACAGTTCTGTGTTGACTGTTGAGAGATGTATCCATAGATCTCTTAATTTTGCTCTCAAAGTGCACCAGATTGTTACATTTAACTTAAATATGAAAAAAATAATCTTCCCCGGGGAAGCATGCCCCCGGACCCCCCAGAGGACGTTAGGTCCACCCCCAACTTAAAACATGTTCACATGGATAGGACACTAAATACATTTGCACACTTTTCATATACCTATGTCCATATGTTTCTGTTTTGGTGGTCATGCCACAACCGGAACGCAACCATGCACGTGCATGCATGCGCGAGTCATAGGTGCGCTCCGGTACTTATGGATATAGCACTACACCCCTAATATATATGATGTATAGTTGTAGCAGAAAGAGTGAGTCTTTAGGCTGCCTCCCATAAAGTAATGTTTGTTTCAGGTAATGTTTTTAAAATCTATCTTTATCTACTTCTTCTGATGCCAAATATATATCATATTCTGCTGATGGTTTCACTTCTCCCTAAAAATGTAGACATTTCTGAGATAATTTAATATTTAGCTGGCTGGGTCACAATTCCACCCTTTTTCTTTAGCACATGAAAAAATGCAATATCCTATCTATATACGTCAACTTGACATGAATCAAATAGGGACAATGTAAATAAAGAAATCATGCAATGTACAGTCAGGGCTGTTTGACCTTCGTTGCATGTCAAAAGCCCTTCCGAGCCCAAGGCCTTTCTGTCCTTAACGGGCAGCTCCCTCCGGCTGCTTCCCAATTAGCAGCAGTGCATCTGTGCTGATTAGTCAACAGCTTTTCAACCCCTGCCAGCAAAGGGTGCCAGAAAAGGAGCAAGGAGCTCTTGGCCTAGATTCCCAACTATTGAAAGTCTAAGTTGAAGTGGCAAGCATGAAATACAAAGACGAAGGCAGTCAATTTCGCCATGCTGTTCGCCTTCCAAGGGACCATGGAGGATGACAAAAGAAGCATTAAGCAACAGGTGGGATTTGCTTGAGGATTACAAGCTGGAATGATTTCCAGTATGAAAGATAGCCAACAAACAGTATTCAAGGGTCACATGTGTTTTTTAACAGCCCTCTGCTCAAGTAAGCAAGTCTATTTTGGGAAATGTACTGATTAGCTGAGTTTTATGTCTTCAAGCTAGCCTAGCTTAACATGAAGACATTAAACTAGGGTGACCAGACGTCCCCGTTTTCCGGCGACAGTCCCCGTTTGTATTGGCCTGTCCCCGGTTGAAACTGTCCCCGTTTTTTAATATACGTTAAACCCATAGCAAGGTGAACTAATACGTTTCATGTCAGGAAACACTGGGTAAACAGACTGTGGTCGAGCCAGCCCCCACTTCAGAAAATAGTCAAGCCAGCCCGCACATTGTATTGCAGACTAGTGCATGGGAGCCTGCCTGCAGGCAGCAGTCTCAGGACACCTGCACTCTGAGGACACCTCTACTCTCAGGACAGGAAGTGCACGCTAAGAATTTCAAAATAAAATCGCCACTATCAGTACAGCGCCACTTTCCGAACAGGAAATGCATGCAAATACAAAATAAAATCGTACTGACACTTATTATCTATATATCTATCTCTATATA
>NW_011365073.1:0-16965 GCF_000735185.1 Notothenia coriiceps
AGACTGCAAAGCTGGGAAACTGGGCAGCAAAGTTTGTTCATCCATTTCGGATTTATCAGTCTTCAAAACGCATGTTTTTGTTATGTGTGTGTGTGTATGTGTGGGGGGTGTGTGTGTGTGTGTGTCTGAGAGACAAGCAGCGCTGTCTGCTTATTTGCAATGTAGGCTAGGCCTAATCAGAATAATTTCAAGTCCAGATTCAATGTTGGTTGCATAAGTAGGCTATAATTTTCGTTTCGTTTATTTAAAGGTAGGGTATGTAAGTTTGAGAAACCGGCTCGAGATCGCTAGAAAATACACGACCGGAGAAAATCTGCAACTTCCTTGTAGAGCCCCTCATCCAACACACACGAACGTGCACATGACCAATGAGGGCACTAGATAAGCTTGTGCACAGATGGAAGGCTGACAGGCAGGTAGGCCATCCAGTTATTTTAGCCGCGCCGGCTAAAATTATTGGTCGTGTTTTTTACAGCGCTACGGCTTCCACAGATGGCATTTTTTTATGGATTTTTTGTCAAAGCACTTAAGATATTCATTGCTATCGGGATGTTAAGAGCATTCCATGGAATATAACAAAAAGTGTATCTCGAGCCGGTTTCTCAAACTTACATAGGCCTACCCTACCTTTAATTTGTGACTCTTTTTTAATATTGGCAGGAAAATGTACTGGAAATTCACAGAACAATATTAACTTTACTGTGAGTGATAACAGCCATTAAAAACCAAGTGGTGCTCGGATGATGGGTGCTTACTTTTCAACAGGGTTACGCCCCCTCAACAAATTGAACCCACTGAGCATAGAGCAAGAGGTATTACAGTAGCTAACACAAATGACATGAATCATCAAACACGGAAACATTACGTTTCTTGCATTAAAAAATCCATACAAAGTGTTTCCTGACGGGATTATAATCACTGCACTGGATCCTTTATTACATCAGTATGTCAAAGTATTGGAGAGCTCTTCACATTTTCCATTTAGACAATTCAAAAAGCCCACACACTCTCTAACTGCAACTGCGTGGGATGGATGTCATGCTATGACAATCGTGGTCAAACAATAAATGCACAATTGATCCTCCACTTATGAGAGACGAAGCACAATTGTAAAAAAATAATAATAATAACTTTTGAGATATGGTGGATCAGGCCAACTTGTTATGACCCTTGCCGTTCAGAAGACCTCCTGCTCCTTCTTAGTATAGAATGTGTGGTCCCTAAGCATACAACAGGAGTCTATCAGTCTGGAATTGAGTGCGCTCCATGAAAGATCAGACAACAGATCAATACTCCACATCCTTAAGGACGAGTCTGTTAAGTCAAACAGAAAGAAAAGGAGAGCTTTGACATACAGGGAAGGTAGGAATAGCAAATCATGCCAAATAACAAGAATAACAAGTCTAGCCAATGGTGCTGAGAAAGCTATAAATGGGGAGTCGATGCTGGAATATCTCTCGCAACACAAATCAGCAACACCTCAATGACCATTCATGTTTTGAATGCAACAAAAAAATGCATCATCTCCACCACTACAATACACACTAACACGCATGGTTTTACCCATCAGTGTTCAACAACGAATTCAAGGATTACAAAATTACAAAGGCAATGATGCAGATACTGGACTATTGGGTCCTTGATTATCTGCTAAACACTGTTGTTGTCAGATACATCCTGCAGTGAACAACAGTGCTTTGTGGGTATTACCTCCACCAAGCTGGGCATACCAGAATACAATTGGTATGACTATTTGGTATATCCCATTCACTGTTAATAGAGTTCTTATTATTATTTTCAAGTCAATTAGGATGGAGAGCAAACAAATGGTGTATTGATGATTATTACCTAACCCTGTCTATTTCAGAGATGGTAGTTTCAATTGGACAGCACCAGGCTGCACATTGGAACATTGGGATGGCTTTTCAGATATGCATTTTCTTTTTTGATTTATTGAGTTTCTGTAGTGCGTTTAGGTGATGGGATTTTTCTTTTTATTCATTTACTACAGCTCTTTCGGACCACTCAGGTGGCAAGCGGTAAGTCTGTAAAAGCCACTGCCTCCACTCACTGGGGTTTAAATCACTTCCTTACAAGCATGTAATTTTCCCAGGTGGCAATGGAGTAAATGGATGAAAAAAAAAGAGTTTTAATGGGTGAATGCTTTCAGGCATCATTGAGTTCTGGCCTGCTGTTTGGCTAAGTCGTTCACAACCTCGAGAAAGAGTGTTTACCTCACCTCTTCAGCAAAGTACATTTACATCAAACTACCTGCACTGTCTCAGCTCTGATTTACAAGATAAGTGAGACGCATCAAGGCGGACACATAGTCTGCTATTATGTCAACATAGGGAGGTTTGTCGGTGAGACAACCTATTGATTTTGAAACTATGCTGAGAAGCACTTGCAACTTTTTATGCTTGATTTAGTGCTCAACAAACTAATAAGCATGATACACTGAACCCGAGGTATAAAACATTTGAGTGACTCAAGGTATTTTTGCTGTTTGAACAGTAACAACCAATCAGCCTGTCAATAACTCCTGGAAGGCATTTTTAAATGTGGTAATGGCGCACCCTGCCACTGATGAATATTAATATTAAGAGAGGTAATAACTGCATTTTAATGTGGCTGAAGCAGAAATAAATACAATTCATAAATTGCATAAAAAATTATTTTTGAAAAAAGAATCTTATGACTTCATTTATATTCTCTTCAACAACAGAGAACAGCTTCACACCTGTGCAATGCCAATAGCAGCTATTAAACCTGGCCCATTATGACTCATCATGTTCACCTTGACTTTAGCCTCCACAGAAATGTCTTTGACATTTAACATCATATATCAGAACATTATGGATCACTTTATAGAACCTCAATGTGTCCCTTTATCTTTAAAACAGCCCCAACAGTGAAGGATTTGTAATAAAACATATCAAACTGGTCTTTGTACCCCTGGAAATGCTTTTCCTCCACATTTCTGTTGATTCAAGTCCAGTTTTTGTGACATAAGAAATGTTCACATCAAATATATATTGAGGAGTATGAGTCAAATTCAGACATATCCAAGACTTTTAGCTTGGATACTTAATAAACATCGTGGACATGTGCTCAGGTATACCATACATAAACTGTGTTAGACTCTGCAACAGAAGCATCAGAAGTCCTAATGTAATGATGTAATCAAATGCAATATGTTAATTGCAACTAAAGAGACTTGAAGACAAATCTACTCTTGTGCTATCTACCCTTGAAGAGTCCCATAGGATCCATGATGTTCACTTAAGAAGTAATGGCTTGAATTTAATAAAACGAAGGACTATAATGAAACAGATATAATTACCATCTTCAATGAGATTATTATGTTAATACTGATACACGCTCAGGTTCATCAAGCTTTACTTTAATGGGCATTGAGAAACTACAGCCGAACACATTTGTCAGAATACAGTACCTTTGTTGCTTTGATCTCCAGGAAATGTTTCCACAGGGAGCGCTCCAGAACCATTGTAACTCTCTGACTTGTTATCAATTTAATCAAAGATTAAATGAGGTTTAAATAGTTCCAGAGAGATCTTACACCACACTGTATACAGTATATGTTAAATTCTGCAGGCAATCGTGTGCTCTTTGTCTTTCCTTTATGCAAATGGTAACCTATAATAAATGCTCTCTATTTGCATGGGGGGTTAACATAGTAAGCTAATGACGTGCAACAAATGAGCTCACTGTGAACTTGCACGGCAAACATGCTTTTCAAATGAATGCAAGTCCACATTTAGTTTTTGATGATTATTCTTTGAGGAAAACATCATTATGTATGATTAAATGTGAATACTGTTTGTGTACTCTGGTTTCATTCCAATTACAGTGATAACAATAATTCATATTGCCATTTAACAGTCAAATGAACTATATTCCTGCTGTTTTACCACACCTATACTTCTTCTGCACTAGCCGCTATACAATAACAAGGTGGGGAATCTGTACCACACAATGAATAAGATGTGTTTTTCCTTTTAGCCAATATCTATAATGCATAATAGCTTGCTGATAGGCACACAGCAGAGATCAAAAATAGATTCAAACATAAGGAATCATTTTAAATTGACTTATAAGGTAATGTACAGTAATATCGTTATTTGTTACTGCTTGTCACTCACTTACATATCAACAGTATATCATATATAATGATTTTGTATACTTATATCAGCCTGAATCTAAATATGTAGTATGTGTTTTGAGTTTGATCATGTATGATTTTTTTATTCAACCTTCCTGACACATTATGTATTTCTAAATGTTTTACTATCTGAAATAGGGTTTATTTAATCTGATTGCCACAAAAACTACTTGGATGGATCCTTTCTTAGTTTTGTTCATATTTATAGCATCTGGAATGTATTATTATTATTATTATTATATTTGTATTTATTGACCATATATTTCAAAAACAAATGTAAAACGTGTATAAAAGTGTTGGAATAAAGTTGGCTAATATAAATCATAAGCAGTCAAACCAAACCAGCTCAATTCTGACTGCGGGGAGGACCAAAGTGTCATGGTCAATGGGTAAAACAACAAAAAGGTTATAGTAAGACTAATTATATGAGATTAAACAATACCGGACATTCAGTGAATCCTTTTCCAGCAAATGTAAATATGCATCGAAGATATGACTTATTTAAAAAAAAAAATGGGATTCAAACCATGGCATCTGTTCAGGGATCAGAACACCCACCTTATGTACTGCATGACCTATTGCCTGAAACAATGTAACTCCTTGTCTTCCAAGAGTCTGTTTCTGTAGGAGTGAATGCATTTTTTTTAAAGCATGTGAAATCCTGTTTCAGTCCTTAAAAAAGCTGTTAAAAAGTATTGTTATCTTTTATTTCTAAATGGCAAGTTTCTTACACCCTCTATTGGTTTACCCACGTTTATCAGACAGTATTCTCTTCTATCAAAAATAAACTTAGCTCTCTAGCGATGTGTTGCATGAGTTAAGAGAGATTGCACAGCTCTGTCCTTCCCCTCCTCTCTTCTGATCCTGCAAACACAGGGGCAAGCAATTAGACTCCTTGTTGGAGGGAGGTTATCTCTGTGTCCATGACACAACAGAGTCCCACTGGAGGGCCACGTAAACAAGATGTGCCATGGGATGTGTGTTGCGTGTAAGGAAGCAGCTATCAGCACATGGTTGGGGGGGGTCTGGGGAAACCCACCCCTCTTCTCACGTCGCCACGAACAATACAGATTAACCTGGGCAAGACCCACGGTTGATTAAGAGGTTCTGGAGGGCCGGCTGCTGTTTTTAGGAGGGGGCAACTGTTCTGGTTAAAGTGCAATATTTTTGAAAGACTAAATAATGAAGAGTGAACCTGTGGCCCTCTCATTAGCTCACCGGTGATTGTGTGGGGACGTGAAGCCGTGCAGCAGTGGGGGTGCATTCGCTGTTATCTAATGCCAAGATTGGAGCAATTTAGATCCAATCTCTCTCTCAGGGCTATGACCTATTCCCTGCTCAGCTGGGAGGATATGTTCTCTTGTGGGAAAACAACGACCAGATCATTTCCATCGGTTTCCTGGAGCTAAGGAATATAGAAGAAATGGAAAACAAATCTGTTCTGTGTTTACAGAAATTATTTTAAATTGGCAATGGTTGTTCAATTACTGTTTTCAAAGGAGTATCACTTCCTGCTTGTTTTATTGTACATTTGTTTTAAAACCATATTTGATTCATACTTGCCCTGATTCATTCTGACACACAGCTGCAAGTTGACATCCATATCCCACTGCTTTTCTGCCAATTATACACATCAAGCTAATTATCTTTTAATTATTTTACTTTGGGTTTATTCACAAAAAAAGCAACTGTTTCTACATAATAACGTATAATCATATACGGACCTGCCCCAAACCATAATTGCATCCTTGAAACAGCATACATTCACTAGTTTATGCAAATATGTCGCAATGTGCTGCCTATGCTAATTAGAATGAATTTCTTCTGTATTGAAATAAATATGGTTCATTCAAATACAACCAGCGAAGTCCACTGAAGGGAGTCACGTTAATACAAAAAGTAGAACCGTACCAGAAGCAAACGCTTATTCTTCTAGAATATATAGTGGGACAATCCAGATTATATTATATATATATACGTTAACTGCTTTGTTTTTCCATTATATGTTGGTAAAACAAGTTATGTAAACTTCTTTCAAATTCAATATTAGAAGGGGTAGTTTCAGCTAGGAGTTCTGTTGTTCGGATGGAAAGTCCACTATTCTAGGAAATGAACTAAATAAACTCACACAATGTCGAGAAAGGAAATATTCTTGCTAATATTATCCTTTAATAAAGAGACAAATACAGATTTGGTTGAATTAAACCCTTAAATCACAGAGTCAGATGTGTAAATAGCCCTACAGGGTATTTATCCCAGCTGTCTCTGCCTGCTGAGGACACTGGCTGAGCGGCCTGCATTCTTTGGAGGCGGAACTCTTAATAAGCTAAACAAAAAGACAAAAGGCAATGAAGGGATGTGTAGTAATTGTATAGTTCAGCTAGCTGTTAGCATTTTCAAAAACAGTCCACCAAGCCGGTTAGGATCAGAGAGGTGTCAGCAGTGAATGACGTCAATAAAATAGGTGCTACAATATTCCCACAAGAGGTCCTTGAGCAGATGTCATTAATGAGAAAAAACACAATATGCTGATAGCATGCTAGATTATCCATGGACAAACAGACACAGAGATCACTCACTGCTGCACATACATGATAAATTGTAGGCGGATATAATCCTACCAAATAAAATTACCACCACATAACCACACTATTATAAACCACTAAAGCAATTTGCAGGGGGGCATGATAAAAAAAAGAACTACAATTAGGATTCCGCCATGCGGCCTCATGGCCCATTGTGAGCCAACAGCACTGGCTGTAACACCTGTCCTTGGGTGTCCTGCGTTTGGGCAAGCTACATGACCAGAGAAAGCCCCATGCTGGCCATTAGTGGTTCTGCTCATGTGTGGTATGCTTGCCAGGCCAAATCACGCAACATGGAACCTCACAGCTACACTCCACACAACTGCCATATCTGTCCCAGCAGTCTGTCCCACTACTCGCTCCATAGTATTTGTTTTGCTCATGGGTGTCGCAGCCATTATATGAGGGTGGGACAAGTCCCCCCCACCTTTTAAAATGATTAGTTTAGACCCCCCGACTTTTACTATGTGGAAAGTCCGTGAATCGGTCTATCCACTGGCCGGTCTTTGTAGAGCGCTGTGTCAGTGCTTCATTATCAAATCCATTCCACTTGCTTATTGAGAGAATGCCCAAATCAATGAGACTCCGTACCATGTTTTCACTGCTACTTTGTACCAAGGCAGATTCTCACATAGCGCGCGTTTGTTCAATGAGTGTTGCCATAGTTGCGGTGGACAGCTCAGATCTGTTTGAACCGATGCCGGACCCCTACACCCCCCGTCAAATTGTCACACCCACATAGAGGGTGCTTCCTACGCCCATGCTTTTGCTTAATGATATCTATTATCAAAAATAACTAGCTAATATGCAGACAGACTGCATTTATACATGCAGCTGGGAGTTTTTTTTGTAAACACATAATCAATTCTGTACATTCATTTGAATTAGTTTCTTAAAAATGTGTGATGGTGGATGAGAGGGCTTTTCATGGCTTTTTACTTTCTCTCAACTGTGGCAATTTGGTACTTTCTGTGGAATTAGTTGCCTCTAAGGAGGAAGAAAAGGTGAGGTACAGGCTATGTCGGTAACATGCAGTTCAGGGAGTAATTGTTTCAAGGATTAGCACGATTTGTTCTTGGTTCAACCGCTCGCTCAAAGAAACGCTGTTGCAAGTTCAGTTTCCTCGGTGGAATTTGTCTTGGCTCGCCCTGCAACTCTCTTAAACAAATCCTACTCAGTATCTCACCAGCGTTGTGTGTGTTTACAGTAAACAATGAAAAAAAATTGCAAATCCTCCAAGCAAGAACTTCTTTATACTGTGACTGTGGGTGTAAATATTTTCCCTGCATGACAGACAGGGGTTTATTCCCCTGGCCAAGTTGTCAGATATTTGAACATTTATTCATTTCGATAATTATATTTCTTGACTTAATTAGCTGCTCTGAACTTTAATGTAGTTATTCATTAGAAGAGACCAAAGTCTTGGTTTTGAGTTTGTATTCATTGAGTATTTCATGTTTTAATTTGTGAGCAAAGGAAGCACTTTTGAAGATTTAATGAATGGCAGGTCGGATCAACTATTCAACTTTTTTTGTTATATATTTTGCAACGTTTTCATATATGTTCTGATAGAGAGTCATGTTAGGGTAACTGTAAAACTGCTTGTACTTCTCCACAAGGTACAGTAGAGAATATATTGGATATAAACAGGATTTAGTGATAAATTGCAGATGTCAAAGAGATTTGTTTCCACACAGTGACTTTCCACCACCTCTGGATCAAAGTTCGCTATATTCTAGATTTATTTCCTGCCGCTCGCTGTACCGACAATGCTCTCATAGTCTACCTAAGTGATTTCCCACAACTTGCGGAAATGAAATAAAATAGTGACTTCATCTCATTTGCCACAATGAGTGTGTGAGGGGGACTTTAACAAAAACAAAACAAGTAATTTGTTGAAGACAAGTCAAGGAAACTCAGATATGTAAATTAACCTTGGACCAAACCCCCTTGAGATATATTCAGAAAGATAAACATTTTGTTTTGCCACTGCTTGAATTCAACCCGAGTACGAACTCTAGGCCAAAGTTCAACCATCAGTCAGTTTGCAAAATACTTTTATTAGCTGTCTGCATTTTTTTCTATTTAAAGTAAATATGGAGATTTGTTTGCAATCTTTCCGCCTGTCAAACTGCTCATGTTCCTTAATATTCTACCACTGCTACTTCATCCCCAGATCTCAGACATAAAGTGGTTAGTAATGTGTTTTCAAAACCAATATCTATGAAGATTTGTTTTTCTTTAAAGCCTTCAGAGTTCCAGTTCTCCCATAGCCAAGGGTAATCAAAGTTCTATAACTTTATGGCAAATACCCTGACAATAAAACAAAAACATGAGATAAATCAATACTGAAAAAGTTAGCATCTTCTATATATTTAATGCTGCCTTTCAGCTGTTTTCATAAAAAAATACCTAGTTGTATACTTGTATCCACCCCATTCACTTGGCATTCGACCTAACCACATTTCAAAATACATTTGAGTGTTACCACATTTCAATTCCATCCTGTTATGGAGTGTTTGTGTGTGGGATTGTGAGAGAAAGACAATCACCCACTGCCAGTCTCCAAGGAGAGTAATACTGAATGATTTATGAGAGTCAGAGCACATATCATAGCATGATATTTACATCCACTCTGGGAAAAAAAAGAGGGCAATATTTTGCCGTGACCTCCGATGTATCTTTCTGTAACATTTTGGCATTTCACTTAAGGCGCGGTTATCCGAGGCTGTGCATATCGTAGTTCAGGCTGCAGAGAGATGCCCTGTCACATTGTGTGATCTGAAATCTGCAATCAAAGATCCCTCGGCTCTGCTGGCTCTCTCTTGGGTCTATTCTGAGGAAAGAGTCAACACAAACAAAAAAGAAAGCCCCCGCAACCACCACATGCCACAGAAATAGAAAACATGATTATTGATGCGTTTTCATCCTAAATGCAAAGGCTGACAGTACAGATGTCTCTATTACAATAATCCCATTTTTCTTTATAGAGATGCTTCTTGTGACTGCGGATTCTTGCCACACTGCCGCTCCGGGGGAAATTCAAATTTCTGTTCTTCTTTGTTGTTTTTTTGTTGTCAACATCCACAAGAGAAAATATGGCAACCAGTAGAATGAGAGACACAAGATTTGTTTTGTGCATGTTCTCCTTTAGATTTAAGGAGTTGCTGGTTGAAGCTGCATGCTGAGGTCTGGGTTTACACTGTCAAAAAAGATAACTGAGAAAAAGTAATTTTCAGATACAATATTTTCGTTATTGTAGCAGTAGCAGTACATTTTTAAACATTTTGTAACCATTCAGAACAACATGCAGACAGACAGTCTTATATCCAATAAAACAAATGGATAATAATTAATATAACGGATAATACAATTAGCTTGTGTTAAAAGTATTATGTAGACTTCAGATTTAACGGAGCCACTTTACATGCCAGAGTATATAACTTTTCAAACAACATGTTCTGTATTGTTGCTTATTAGCAGCCTTTCACAGACCATTTTAATTTTGCAACATGAACATGAATTTTCAAGACAGTGACCTCTACAGTTTCCTAAAACACTTGCTGGTAATTTTAAGCTTTATAAGGAACATAATATGTTGAATTTCATTGAAGTCTGGCAAACACCCAATTTGAGAAATCCTAATAAAACACAAAGACAAGATAAGAGATAAGATAGGACTTCTTTTATCCAAAATAAATAGTTGTGCCAGAAATACAAAGATGCAATAAACAAAGCAGCATACAAATAAAAGTAACAATTATAAGAATAAACAGTGAAATTGTTGTATCCAATAATTGCAAAGTGACATAGCTGCAGAATACTTACTGTTCCATGAGTTGTTTTAATGTTAAAGCAAAATGTTGCATAGAAATTCTTCAAATTAAATCATAGATCAGGTTATTCCCGTAGGGGGCCGTTGGTGCACTTTGATGACATCACCACCACATGTCCACATATCCCAATCATCCGCTAGTGCAATCCACCACCTCCTTTCCCATCCACCTCTTAATGCCCATCAGCCATTCTCCCCTTGGCCTTCCTGCACCTCTTCTTCCCTCAGCTGCACCGTGTATGCTTGTGATGTGTCCAAACCACTAACTTTCAATGCCCAGCTGTTTCCTGTTTGTGGTTGGAAAAAGCAACCAGTGCTTGTATGGCCTGCTTCACTGAGTTATTTGTACGGTGCTTTTATCACCACACAAAAGACTCAGTGAAGATTAAATCAGCAGTAATCAATTTTGAATAGCAATCCTGTGTGAGAATGTCCTAATATGTCCACCTAATCACATTTACTCTTTGAATGTGTATCCTTCCATCACCTGAAACCACATCATTTGATGTGACTTGGGTCAATGACACAACCCCAGAGGTTATTGTCTTTCAGGAATCATCGGTTACTTCACATAAACATTTTTAAATTGGTGCATCCGCTGAGCCTGACCAGACTTTGATGCTTTTTGGTTGACCTACTTCTCCGCCGCTTCAGAAGAGACTTAATTAGAAGCTAATTGAGAAGTTTAACGGCATCCTGTGATCATATAGTGTAGAGTGCTGCAGATAGGAGATGTGTGGGCTTTAAACATTTACATGCTGCTCAGCTGGAACGCAGTTAGGGAAGCAGGACTGAATGGGGATCTGTCACTAACACTTGGCCACTTTGGTGGGCTTGATTGATCTGGGCCTCTGAGAGATTCCAATGTATTTTGCGACTTTAAGCGCAGTGTGGACTGGGATATGAATGCACAGTCACACAGCTTCAACAGATGTGCTTTCAGTGCTTGGATTCATCTATATAGCACATTGATGGAATCAACACTCTTATTATGAAGGGAAATGTCCCTCTTTTATCTACAAACAATGCTAAGTATGGTCTTGAGGGCAAACTTTAATATTCAAGAAGAGAAAAAACATTCAAATACATTATGTTCAGGAGGGAAAATGCGAAGTGTTTTATTTTTCTTTTCAAAAAATACTGCAGCTTGAAGTGTTACTTTCGAGAAAGCTGGAAAAAGACATCTTTGGTGGTAAGGAACTTTAAAATGATCCATTAATGGAAAACTACAGTCCATTAAGTCTCAAAGGCATTTTTAACATCAGAGAGGCTTAAGAAGTGATAAGCAAAAATGACTCATGGGGGTGTATTGTTTCACAGTAATTAAAAAGTAACTTCTAGTGCTTGGTTGGTTTTTATCACAGTATCTTCTGAGCAAGTGCTTAGTAAAAATAAAAGTTATGTTGTTTTACAGCCTGGGTCTTATTTTTGCTTTCATTCACGATAACACTTAACTCACTGACAGATAAATTACAGAGATGTACTGTAGGGCTAAATATAATGCTGTATGTGCCCAAAACAAAATGTAGTGGATGATTTAGCAGTTTAAGAGCCTCAAACATGACTTCTTATGTATACCAACTTTAACCCACCAAATGGTGCAAAAATGAATTAATGCAGGAATAGACTAGGGAACTCAAGTTACTCGATCTGCTCTCACACTGTTTGTCGCCATGCCTCCATAAAAATAATCCACTGTTTTTGTGTAAATCCCACAAAATATTTGTTTATGTTCATTTCAAACTATGAAGTTTTAAGAAAAAAAAAGGTTAGCCATCAATAGTTGGTTATCGGTGAACGGATGACTCAAAAATCACCATTGAATAATGGTTTAATGGTTGTATAAGAAAACATACATTTGGTGCAGTGACTTCACACTGTGCTGTGTCTTCCCTAAGTGTTCCAAACATTGGTGACATTCATGTTGAACATTTAATGGACAAAAGATTATTGGTAGTCCCACTTCATGTTTTTACTGTGATGTTCTTTATGTCTGCCGATACACACACACACACACACAACTCAGGTCAAACATCTGTGAAATTGTTCGATATATATTCAGTGCTATATATAAGGTGGCCATCCACCAGAGAAATAAATGAACCGCTCACTCAAAAGGAACGGTGTGTTCAATGGTCTTTCATCATAAGCGATAAAGCGAAAGGAACAATTGTTTTTGTTAATGCAGGAAAAGACAGACTATTCATTATCTGCTTCCATATGTATTTATATATTTATTTAAGTGCACTGTGTGCTAAGGTGAATCTAAATATTCAGCACTTAAGCATTTATACGCTGAGTGTTTGGTTTCCACGGTACTGACGTTAACCGGAGAGTTTCATTAGTGTTTCAATTTTGTGTACTCCATCCATTTAAATGAAATCATTCCGACGGTATTATTGCAATGTGTTGAATAAACATCCACAAAACTTGGGTGGCTGAGAAATCCGGCAATTATAATATGAAAAACATAATCCAGGAACTTTGCCAGGTGATTTTCTTAATCAGCTGTGCCCTGTTGCACCATCTGTTACAGTCGAAAATAATAACCTCTATTACCTGTGAAGGTATACGACCCTCTTCATTCCACATACGTATGGTTTCCACACTATATGTTTTATTCTAATAGTGCACATCTTGATCAGAGAGTGAATGCAGGAGGCTCCACAGAGACTTTGCTGGAGATGTGTGTAAATTATCTAATTCTGTACAGACAAACCTTTTTTTTTTAAATAAACTATTTTAGACCAAATATGAACTTTTGTAACCACACACCTGCAGATGAGCACAGTTATTTGCCTTGCATAACTCCCTTTGTCTAAAAAGCATGCCAATATGTTATAGCAGGAGGTTATAGGACGCCAATTTCTTTCTTAAAAGGCTGTAGATCTAATCTTATGATATGAGATATATATATAAGCATGGTGTATTTGCTGTTGAACTGATGTGATGATCAGAGTTGAACTGGGGATGAGGATGTGAAAGGTATGTTTAGGTAAAACACAAAGACACTTTACACACAGAAGTGGAAGATATAGAATATGGAAATATGCTATGAAATGCAGGTGATTTTAAAGCTCAGAGCTAATCATTCATAGGGGCCAGTAATATTAAAAGAAAACACTAAATACCTTTTTTATTTTCCTCAGTAACCTCCCTGTAGTGATAATAAGATGTATGTATGTTTGTTGTTCCTGCCATAGATCTTATCAGAACGGATGCCATTTCCCTCACAAGATTGTATATCCAAATGTATCAAATGTCAAATTTCATTCAAAGAAAACAACAAAGGTGAAGCCTAAATGATTACAGTACTTAAAATGATGCAACATATTATTATCCAATTTTCTGTTTCAATTTACATTATGTTATAAAGGAATAGAAAGGCATACAAAGAAGTACAGATTGGATATTTCAAGGTGAGAAAGTATAATGAGATAATACTTTTTTCAAACAAAACTTTTTATATTGTTTATTCATAAATTGAATACATGTGGATAATACTTCATAAATCAGCGACCTTGCTGCGTAATGGGGGGTATATAATCTCTGTTTGCCTTTCAGTTATCAGTAATAAAATGCAATCACAATAAGGCAGGTCATTATCAAACAAATCATTTTTGAAAGAGAAGAATGACAGATGAAGTATCTTTGTGCCTCACCTAAACTGTTTATTGCCCTATTTCTATTAATAATCGCTGTTTGAAATATTGCATGCATTTCATTTTGCCTAATGAAATCATTAAGCTGTCAAGATGTCTTCAATCAAAGCACTTTCAGTAGAGGACCAAGAAAAATAACTTTTGATCATTTTGACTTTCAATTTGTTATTTGATCAAAAAAATGATAAACATTTATTGGAACACGGCATATGACGGAAATGTCAATCATTCTAAGGATGTCCCATGACTTTTACTAATTTATTTTTACCATTTTTAGATCATTTTTATCTTCGCAGAAATGATTTCATTTGATGAAACGGTGGTAACATTCTTCCAATATCCTCTCACTGTTCTTTAGCCCGTTCTGTACATTTATTTTTCGTGGCGGTGCAACGCTGCGGCCCTATTTTAGAGTCTGCTGTTTAGTGGTGTGGATGGGCTGGGTTTTTGCAGATGCATGAGAAGGTGGAGGGCTCTCTCTGCGGTGATTAATCAAAGCTGACATTTGGATGGAAATAAGCTAAGATCTGATTGGAGGACCAATCTCTTTTATAACACAGTGCTGCAGAACTATTTTCTAATATAGAAGTTGCACTTCAATAAAGTATTGCCATGAAGTCATAATTGCTTTGGATAAGAAACAAAATCAGTGTTCGAACTGCTTTTTCGTAAAAAATAAATATACTTACTGAACCATTTCAATGGAGACCAAATTTGATGAAGAAATTAATTGTTTTTATTATTAAATGAAATAATTGATACAGCCCTCATCTCACCTAGTGATGCTTACATAAAGGGGATTAAAATATTTGATAAAAGACATTGCTTTTTCAAACAACAGATGACCAACAACAAATTCAGAGGTATGCCTCATATTGAAATTCAACTTGATTAGTAAAAAAAATAAAGCACATTTTGAAGGCCCTCCAGATAATTGCAATATTAAAAGTTAACTGTATCGAAGATTTGTTGCCCAAAGTCTACTTACCAAACATTTGCTTGTGTTTTTTAGTCATATCTCATTATTGTTCATCATCCGATAATGTGATTACATGTGGCCATAAATAAAAAATGACATTCCGAAATAAATAGTCAAACTTATGCACATACGCTAAACTTAATTTTTGTCAAGTTACTCTATGTTAGTTTCAATGTGAGTAATAATTTGTATAGATTAAGAAGAATGTTTTGGCACATTGTTATCTTTTAAGGACAATGACAATTTGACAAATTCAGCTTTGACTTTTACGAAAGCACTTCCCCGATTTGTACTATTGACTTTTAAAGTTGCCAGTAGCTTCAAACAGTCAATTAGAATAGAAACAGAAAGGGATTAGAATCTGAAGAAAGGACAAATAGCAATTTAAAAGTCTTAACCCTCGTGTGGTGTTCATATTTTTGTATTCAGCCAGTGTTCGTGGGTCTGGTGGACCCGCTGCCTTTTTGGGTTTCAATTCAACACAATCAAACTATTTTATGTTAAAATACTCAACAGATGTTTACTTCATCCCAATTACAAGCAATATAAACAGCATATATGGTTAATATTTGCCCTTTTACATTTGTTAGATCACATTAATGAATTTAAGTGCTACTTGTTTTTTTGCCCGCTGACCATCTGGTCCTGTGGCTCGTTTTTTGTTTTTGTAACTAGCTGATGTTCAATCTCATCCCCTTCTTCGAAGTCACTGTCAGAATTCTCAGAAATGTGATCCTCACATTCTGAAACCTCTTCCTCTTCCTCTACATCATCATCAAATGGTTCTCTCTCTTCCAAAATCATTTGCAAGGCCTTCTGAGCAGAGAATCTTTTGGCGATCTTGATCAGTTGTAATAAGGACCNAAACTGGCGAAGCTTTATTTATTGTGTCTCGTCCCACATTTGCAGCTTGGATAGAATGTGAAAAAAATTAAAGGTGTTGGTGCTGGAAGTTATCAACAATGTTGCAACCTTGTGCAGGAATGGCAGGGGCAGAAACAACAAAGTCTCACACACACACACACACACACACACACACACACACACACACACACACACACACACACACACACACACACACACACACACACACACACACACACACACACACACACACACACACCTCCTGTATGTCATATACATGTGTAGGGGGTGGGGTACAGTGGGTGGTCATTAAAAATGTGTTCTGATATATGTTCTTCACAGAAAATGAGCGTGAGTTTTAAAAAATATATTTTCATATCATTTTTCATTAGATAAGTAATGAAAACGGGTCCCACAGACCCGAACATCATACAAGGGTTAAAGGTCACCTATTATGCAAAATCCACTTTTTCATGTCTTTTATACATACAGTATATATGTGTCCCCTCTGTATAAAGAGATTTTGAAAGTCTCAGGAAAAAAGATTCACTAACTTTTTGTCCTGATCCATTTATATAAAAACTAGGGCTGTCAGTCGATTAAAATATTTAATCGCGATTAATCGCATGATTGTCCATAGTTAATTGCAATTAATCGCAAATTAATCGCACATTTTTTATCCATTCTAAATGTACCTTAGAGGAATATTTTTCAAGTTTTTAATACTCTTATCAATATATGAGTGGATAAATATGCTTTATGCAAATGTTTATTATCATTTGAACAATGAGAAATATTGTCATGAATATTAAACACACCAACCTCTGAACATTACAAATATTCGCCTCAATTCAACC
>NW_011365073.1:22541-31971 GCF_000735185.1 Notothenia coriiceps
GAAGCAGAGGCGGTAGAGGAGACGACCAACACCGTAACGTACATGTTTGGCGCACAACACATTCTGACGGGCGGGGGAGCGTTGGTTAAATGTTACCCGTCTTGAGGTGGACAATGCTCCTTGCCAATAGTGTTTAGCATGTAAGGGCGGTAACACGAGCAATTTGTCTAAACATTTAGCAAAAGTGAACTACATTCAGACGGAGGAATGCACCGGGTTCTACTGTCTTTCTAGCAGCTCTGTATCCACGAGTAACGTTTCCACGTCAGGTGTTATGTATGCTAGCAGCAACACACGGAGTTAACTCAATTATACAAACATGGGTTAATGATTAGAGGTAACAGAGTTACTCTTTATTTTGTTAAAATTTCAGCTATTCTGTTTACAGTTCTGTCATCAGATTATTTAATACGATTTGTTAAAACATTGTTGTTTCTTTTGATGTGAAATATTATTTATTTAATTCAAATAAAAAGCAATTTTAATTGTGTTCACAATTTAAGTTAATTTAATAATATTTTTGAATCAAGTATTCATCTTTATTGTCTTCATTGTTAGTTTCCACATGCCGAAAACAACCTCAAGCTAAATCTAAAAGTTGATGGCTAAATAAGAGCGTTTGAGAAATTGTGCAGTAATAGTCCGAATAGTCCATTAATCGTTTCATTAAGCCCTATTGTAATTATCCCATGTATAAATAAAAATGTGTTATTCAGCAACCCTTGTAATTTGGGATTTTATTTTCTGTTGGTAGACCTTGTGAGCTGGTAATTTCAAAAGTAGCTCACCAGCCAAAAAAGTGTGGGCACCCCTGGTCTACAGTATCTATCAATGCTGCACTCTCCCTTAAATAATAATCATATCACTCACTTTGCCTCATATTTGACTGAAAGCTAAACCCACAATAGCTCTAACGAATATAGTTGTGTCTTCTTTGTAGAAAGCTCATAATGGTAGATTTCAAATAATTGCATAAACTCACCATACTCCAAGGACATCTCTCCATTTAAGGTTCAAGGTTCTTTATTTGTCATACGAACATAGCTTCAGAGTAGTCATGTCGATGAAAATCTTAGGTCACAGGCTTCTCCAACAGTGCAACACAATAATACAGATAAAAAGAAAAATATAGTGCAAGTAAATATTAAAAAGTAAATACAAAAAGAAAAACAGTTTAAAAAAACTAAAATAGTGAAATAAGAGTCTATATGCAAGTTATTGGAATGATATATTAGATAGATAAATAATTACTAAGTAGCAACAACGGCAGCAAACAGATACAATTGAAGTAGATGCTCCATGTCTCTGCTGCAGTGCGAATCTATAGAAAGGTACAGATTTAAAACGTTTCTAACTTCTTATCAAAATGACAGAACCTGAGGGACAAGTGGTGGATAGTCCTTCACTGCGTCTCCATGCTGAACGCTGTAGGATGGCACACTGCTTGGATGAACAAAGAGTGCTCCTTCCCCCAGGCCGGCACATGCTTTGGTATTAATAAATGTACTTCATCATTTCCCGCAGTGGGATCTTGTTAACCTATGCACCACATATAATCAATCCTGAGGACAAGCAACTGTGTCCCCATACAGGTGCTATTACTTAGCATGTGAGGATAATTAGTACAGACATTTAACATCTTGTGTACGCAGGAAATGGAACGAGTGCATGCATTTTGTTAAAACATTAACAAAATCTGTTCTGAAATATTCTGAATGATAACCTTTTTTAGGGAATGTTTTGCATTTGTTTAAGACAACTGAATCCAATTTTAAAGTTATCTTATTATGTGTTTTTGGGTATTCCCTTTCCTGCACGCGCCCCTTGCCTAAAACGCCTTTGTTGTAGTCCTTTGTTTACTCCGGTGACATTCTGACATCACTGCGTAACACTCTCGCTTCTATTGGCTAGCCTTTCGAATACATTGTCCGTGCTAGGCGGGACATTTCTAAGCGGTTGACCAATCACAACAGAGCTGGCCAGCTAACCAATTAGAGCAGACTGGGCTCTGGTTTCAGAAAGAGGGTGAAAAGAGGTGCTGCAGCACAGGCAGTATGAGAAAAATAAAGACCTTTTTGAACATTAAATCAGGAAAAAATATCACAGTTGAGGCACAAAATACAAATATGAAACCTAAAAATTAGCCTCATATGCCCTCTCTATTATTATTTGGAAGGCAACCTTATTTTGTTTTGAACTTGGGAGAAAAAGTCCAATAAAAACTACTCTCACATGGCACAATATAAATGGGCACAAATAAAACAGCAATAAAAACAGCAATATTAAAAGTAGAATACCAAGGTACTGGGACCCAGGTATCAACATTGTTTGTTTTCGAAGTGTTTGATTTCATTTATAGCTGTTCACCTTGAACTAGAGGCAGATTGTCCGCCCACCAGGTATGGTAAAGTGACGCTGTGTTTCTCCAGGCGTCTTGTAAGACTTTCAAATCTCCCACTGCTGTCTTGCCATCCGCTTTTGAGAGAGTTCTTCCTTTGAACATTCTCATAGGAGGTGGAAACAGCACAGGCAACGGGTCAGATACTGTATCATTCATTTCAAAAGTGGAAGAATGTTTCAATCATTGATGGCCGAGAAAAATTCACTTTGGTTGAATACACTGAGATATAGACTCATGCACACTCCTGAACTGCATAACACATAATGTATATAATGCAGTAGCGAGCCGTGACTTTTCTACCTAGGCCCTCTGACCCCCCCTCTTCCCTTAAAAAAAAAGAAGAAAAGAAGAGTTATTACGTCACAGCATATACTTCAGCGGAATATCAGAACAACGGCCCAGGGTGCAAAACGCATCAATGACAGCGACCCTCTACCACACAAAACAACACCATTTATATAGATACCTATCATGACAGGGCACCCACAACCAAAACAATTAACAATGAATTAAGTTGGCAGGGCGGCCCACATCGAAAATGACTTAGGCCTACCTTTGATGATCAAATCACTTAAACACAAAGTCCATCCTCCTGTCCTTTTGGATGAAGTACTTGATGGCGAGGTCATGCAGCTGATCCTTTGCCACTCCAGTTTATCATTGTAACTTAATCTTGAAAATGACTCGGTGAATAATTTCACAACGATGTCATCACTATCACTGACATGAGCCATCATGAACGAACTTATGCTAATCATAAATCTATCGATTATAAATCTACTGATTAGATTTATGATTTGAAAATTATAAAAGTAGGGTAGACATGTGGATATCATCCAGCTGAACGAAACGTGCATTTATCTAACAGGTTCGTTTTCCACAGACCTTATTTCGAGCTATTTTCCAAAATCATATGGAGAAATCCCATTGCTTTTTTGTCAAGGGAACCATCCATGAGGGAACCATGAGGGAACCCGAGCGCAGCTTACTTCTGGGTTTTNGGCATGTGTGCACCACTCAACAACACACATGCATCAACTTCACAGCGGGTGGAACTTGTCATAAAGACTGCGAAAATAAAGCCCACCCATTTAGAGGGAAGATATGATTGGTCAATTGTACTGTCAGTTGACATTACTCTCTCATTGAGTGCAGGCCCTCTGTGAATTTACAGCAGGACCACCAAGCTCTCCCGTCTTCACAGTAACTCGCAGAGACGGCATTTAACCCTTCACATTCCAACAGAAACTGAACAGGCAGATTCAAAGGATTTATTTCTTTGGAAATGTTATTTTAAATACAATTAAATCAAGTTATTTTCGTAAAACTTATGAAAAATATTCAAAACAATTATATTTAAAAGAATGATTTTTTGATTTTTTGATTTTTTTTTTGTTATGTTTTCAAATATTATTTTTTAGAATACATTAGGACCTCAGAGAGGGCATAGAGGGCCCTGACGGTTCGCCGCTGATATAATGTAATATCTGAACAGCAACGACCTTATGATATACATAATGTGTTTGATAGGCACCTGAATAGAAAATGTTTGCAACAAGATGAAAGGTGTTCTATTATTTACAAAGTCCTGTTGCATGTGGACGCCATATTTCAACTGCAGTAGAGCTCTGCTAGACTTGACTCAATTGTGATACCAGGGGCTATTCAATATTTTGTTATCCTCTCCTGAGCAGACTCCCATTTCAAAATATATACTGTATATATACTATCGCTTAGCTGTTTGAAAAGTGCTGGGTTTGTCTGCTGATGTGCGAGCCACAATTCTCCATGACCTACAATATTTTCTCTCTAGCTTTTAGTTATCTAGGATTGTTAATTAGGCAGTTCAAAAACAAATACCAGTGGAAAACTCAAAAAGAGTGAGTAGACTTCAGTAGAGCTGTGCTAAACCGTGCGGTGCAATAGTGTTGCACATAAGGAAATACAGCCTTTTTGACAATGATAGCTTTGTTTGTAGCAATAACCCTTTATTTTGTATCACGTTTGCCAAGGAGGTAATGATTTGGGATTTTTTTGTCTGTTTGTCTATTTATCTGATTGTTCTTCATCAATATAATTGAAATTGTACAGGCCTCGATTTTCATAAAACTTTGTGGAAATCTAGGAGGAACCTATGTACATTTTGTGGTAGATCCAGATCCCAGAGAAGATGCACAAACTAAGTTTCACTTTTCCTAACATTGCGAGATGCTGCATTCATGTGGTGTCAGACTAAACAAAACACTGATAAATGGGACGATCAGAGGAGCATTCAAATGCAGCATTGGAGAGTCATGCTCCCAGATTCCATTGTCGTATTTAAAGAAAGAATTGTAGGACTGTGCTTTGATGGTGTGTTATTCAACACATGCCGTGTCAAATCTACATACGCTTGAGGTGCAATCAATTGTCTGTCTGAGATCCTGTGATTTCCCCAATCAGTTGAATGTGAATAATTAGACACGTTTGTTCTTTATAAAGCCTCCAATTGCATTGTACTTCTAGGAAGAGATGCTAACAAACTCATGAATACAGATATGAAATGTTTCTCTTCTTATTTCTGTTTGGAATAAAACAAACTATTCGTATGCCTAGCAGGTACAGAGAGTTGTGCACAAAGTTTCTAAAACAGGTAAAATGTGAGGTAAATTAAATCAAAGTCTCTAGGTAATTTGTTAACATACTGTAACACAAGATTGCAAATAACTTGACTGCAGAGCTGTAGCAGCGCTCATGACCTCAAGCACATTAGATGGAATAAATGCATTTCGGAATTGAGAGCATTTCCATTTAACAACAAATCAGCTTGTGAGAATGCAGCTTACATTGGGTCATCGCACCCGGCTCCATGGGAAGAGATCTAACTATCAGTGATTCAAAAAAGAGGAAAAAAAGAAAAAGGAGGAGTAGGATTGGTTCCCTCTGACTGAACACACTGTGATATATTCATCAATACTGCTGAAACCATGCAAGCAAGGCCGCAGATAGTTTAGCTGTTCTATTCTTGGCGAGGCAGATAGTGCCCCTCTTGTTAAATTCATCCGTCAATGGTGTTGGAAGGGGGGGATAAGAAGTAGAGCGACCCCCTCATGGAAGCAAGTCAAAGTCATATTGATCACTCGAGCCTTCATTTCAGCAGGATGGTTTAAAATGATTAGAGATCCGGAAGTGAAGTTAATTCTCAGGGATTGGCTATCTATAACAAGAGTGTGACACAATCAATGTAAATGATCTGACACCTCTGCGCTATCAAAACCAGCTCCATTCATAGACACAGGCTTAATCAAGGGCTATCTGTCATTGTTTAAGAATTGCATTATAGCTGTCTGTAGAGACCTTACACTATGCGTCTTGCCAAGTATTCCGCACATTGCTTTTTAATGCTCTTAGGTCAGGAAAATAAATAAATAACACTAAGACAGTGAACTCTCTTGAGTGGCAGACTTATACATTCTCCACTGTATTTGATTTCATATCATGCTCGTTTTTCAATGTGGCTAGAATCAATATGTTATATTAACAATAAATCACATAACTAGCTCTACATACCATCATAGCTTTATTCTTTCAGCTCATATTATTTTCAAGCTTTCAACTTTAATGTAATGGTTCAATGTTCCAGCCAATATAGAGCAAATACTTCAAGGAATGCCCCCTGAAGGGTCGAAAAGACAAATCATCTGATTCTTCAGTTGACTTTTTCATCCTGTGTGCTTTGCATTTGGCTCTGTATTCCAGCAGGAACATTCTAGGATTCTAGCTCAAAATAAATTCATTTGCACAGTATTTTCTAGGTGGTTATATGATATATATGAGTCGTGATGATGACACACCAACAAACCACGGTTAACTTGACACATTTGATGGTTCTGAGGAGGCGCAGTCTCCATTATCTGCACAAAGAATATATGTTTTGTTGCTGATGATGTAAGGTAAAAAAAAGATATGCAAACAAAAACCTTTATTACAAATTGGTGGTGTTTTCTTAATGTTTGCCATATGTTTTGTGCCACTGTGTAAAATGTGAACCTTTAAACGATATGCCTTTTTCACAGATGATATTTTGACATGTCACAGTGGGATGGCTCTCCTGCATTTAGCCTCTGATATCGTGCAGCCATCATAATGTTATTCATAACACCTGTGCTTTTACCAAAATGAGATGTGAAAATGTCTATGGAAAAGGTCAAATATTTTGTTTACATTTCAGAGTTATAGTAGCCTACTACAATTATTATATTATTGGCAAAACATACTTTTTATTATTCACCACCTGATGCTTTAATACAATTGTCAGCACTTCTGGCACTTGGAGCTCAAGAAAGATTCATAGAAGGAGGGCGGTCATTTACATGCTGGCCTTTTTTCATGACTTGCCAAAGTCAGAGGAAAGGCACAGTCATGTGATGTGTCTCAAACAATCACAGTACAGTACAGTTTTGGTGTCTATACATGTAGAGCTCTCCCAATATTCAACTTAACATCTGACTTACAAAAAAGTAGTCACAACAGTAATTACATTTCTCACTTTTTTCCCACAACTGTTAAAACACATAAATGTATCACTGTGATTATTCACAATCCCTCCCATTCAGCTCTCTAATGAGAAGCACAACATTTCCTCCAAAGAATATACTGTACCAGGAAAATAATATTTTGTTTGCAACATATATTACTCTGCACCCAAGCAGTGGTTTTCCAAAACTGTGGATTAATAATATTGATTAAAAGCATGGATGCCTGAACTACCGAACACATACAGTAGCTGTTGAGCAACGGTGTGTTGTAGTAATCCTTTAACAAGCCCTCCTTCACTTCTCTCACTCTAGTAGTCATTGGGCCCAGTAGTTCAAAACTTTTAATCCCTTTCTGATCGGATCAGATTTGGATATTGGGTGGTTCAAACCCAAAAAAACAGGATTAGGATCACTCTGATACCCGATCAGATCAGGAAATCCAATCCAAGCTTTAATCTGGGTCAAATCTTCAAAATGGGTAGTTCAAACCGACAACACAGGATTGGGATCAGTTTGATCCCGAAAAACTGGATGATCTTGATCCCACCAGAGGGGTGGATTTCCAGTGGATTACCAGAGCAAAATGTACTGTACAATTTATTAAAAAATATGTTTCAATATAAATAAGATGGCAAAGTTTGTTAACTGAAATAATACACAATTGTTAGCCTTCATGGCAAATCAATTTATTTTCCATTTTTTGGTCACGTTTGTGGTGGCCTATTTTGCTTTCAACCAAATGTTTATGACATAAAACCAAAAAATGGAAAATAAATTGATTTGCCATGAAGGCTAACAATTGTGTNACAAACTTGAAGAAAACAGAATCATATAAGTACATCAGGTTTCATAGAGCCAAAACATTTCAAGTGCTACTCAACTGGCTTTAGATAAGCCAGTCCTTTATTCGTATATAAGTGCTTTGTTAGCAGTTCTTTGTTAGTAATTCTATCGCTCGAAGTGGAGTCGAAAGAGATCAGTTTTCAGTCTGCGCCGGAAGATGTGTAAGCTTTCTGCTGTCCTGATGTCAATGGGAGCTAATTCCACTCACCACAATGACCGTGTTTTTGAATGTGTTGTCTTGAGTGTGCATGTGCCTCATGCAAATAGTGTTGGGAGGTTGGTTAGAAGGCCAGAACACTCCCTTTTATTTATTCCTATATAAAAGCTGTTCTAAAACACAATTTTCCATGATGAAAAAGAACTAATAACTACAATTTTCTTTGATGGGGCGCAGAATGTTACAAAAAGCTAGGCCAATTCAAGAAATACCAGTTGAAATGGGGTTCATTTTCCAAAATGTAATTTGAACTAAATCAATGTTACCTTAGATCCTATTACATGACCATTAACTTCAATATATTTTTAACAAGAAGGTGAGTTAATGCCTCACTTTCTCTAGTGCATGTTGTACATTTACAAGAACCTGGACTCGACTTATTTCACTCCTCAACGTTGACAAGGACCTTCTGAATGCACCATTAAACAATTGCCCATTCTATTATTGGTCAAAAAATTATAGAGCACTTTGTGTTTCCCAATTTGAACTGAGGATTCTTGCACGTACGTCCTATTTTCGGGGTTGGACATGTCCTTTAACTTGAAGCAGTTGGTTTTGAAAGATATGAGTTGGAGAGTTTGCAGTGAGAAGCAACAATCTGCAGAAATACAAAGTAGAAGTCCCTGAGACTCCCTTTGTGTGTTCACAAATGCAGTTCTATGCTGCCCGGTCTCAGCTGCTTCTAATTAAGGCCTACCTTGATATCCCTCAGGTAACTGAGTCAGCTGTGTGCATGCTGGTGTAATTAAGTATTAGAGAAAGCAAAAAGAACATGGTCCAAGTAACTTTGTATGATCTTTTTTATAGTCCCTAGTTCGCATTTGAGCACTTCATTCATGGAAATGTACCCTCTTCTGCCTCTCTCTTATCAGTCTTCTCTCCACGTATTTCTCTCCTCTTCTTTTTCATACTCCTCCTTCCTTAGTCATGTTCTTCCTCTCAGCTTCATTCTCTCCTTAAGTGCGGCAGCTCTCTGGAACGCTGGTCAGTGTGGTAGCTCCATCACCGAGAGCGTTGTTTCCAAAATATCTCTTAAGTGGAGTAAATTCAGAGTAAAAATGTTTGCCTGGTGCTTTCGCACGGACATTCTTTGCTCTGTTACAGTATGCTTGGTTTTTGCTTTAAGTCATTATACCCATGTTTCATAATGATGCAATTCTCTTAACTCTAGCTTCAAAACTGAGCTGGCAACACACAGTAGGCTCTGTCATTCTGTCTGTAATATACAGTAAAAGTAAACAAAACATTTAAAAGGAGTTCACCTGTGCTTTACAAAGACAAAATGGCTACTTAACTTTTAATCCCCAATCTCCAGGCCCAGGGCCCAGTAGTTCAAAACTTTTAATCCCAATCAGATCCGATCAGATTTTGAAATCCCATTTTTTGTGATCCAGGATCAGACAACTCGGCCAGATTGTGTCCCAGTATTCAATTCAGGATAGGATCAGCCTG
>NW_011365073.1:31983-35417 GCF_000735185.1 Notothenia coriiceps
TATATGATTCTGTTTTCTTCAAGTTTGTATCTTCTTGGTCGAATGCACTTATTGTAAGTCGCTTTGGATAAAAGCGTCAGCTAAATGCAATGTAATGTAATGAACACAAAGCAATTACTTGAGTTGAATTATTGCTGGACATTTGTAGAATAATCACTCAAATCATTATTTGGTTCAAGACAGTTTGATTTTAATCATACTTGACATAACCAAAGTGTACCAAAGTAACCTGCTGTCCCTCTTGTTCACAGTTCCTGAATTCCAAACAGATCAACGGAAAAGTGCTGCCTTAAATAGAGGCTCAGTCATTCAAAACAGGTGTTGCTAATTGGACCGTATACCATGTACTGCATGGGTGACAATCATTTCTTATCATTTAAAATGTCATTGATTAGGGCTTTAATTTTTTTGAATAGCAGCATATGATGATTTCTTTGATTTATTGTGTTTAATTATTTTAAGATGTGCCTTATGCAAATAGTGATGACATCTTCGTCATACACAGTTCCAACATTTTGCTTTGGGACACAAAATGACACCAAACTACAACTAAAGCAACCATAAATATCGAGTAAATACATTGAGCATATCAAAATATAATGTCATCTGAAATTACAACCACAAGGTATTTGTTAGAAACAATTAAAAATAAGCTTTGAAAACTTAAATCTTGTAAAAAAATCAAAATCTTGTTTTATTGAAGGAAACAGTGCCAGAGATTGTTGTAATGTACGAACCTACATGATTTCCATTGGCTGTCATTTCAAGCAAACAAAGTGATGGAGAATCCTCACTTTGTGATGGAGAATGATCGTGTAGACTTGATTTGTAGATAATCAAGTCTTCACGGTTATCCGGTGATATGATGATGATATGGTGATAATCCGGGTATCATCATGTAGAGGAAAGATGGCGCCCACTACACTGCTCCAACCCCATTTAGGCTTTTTTTTCAGGCTACAACACACTCCTGTTTGATATAGCACTGTCAACCAATGATTGACGTTTGCTTAGTTTCCCACTCTTGCCGATGCAGTTAAAGGACAGTTAAAGGCCCGGGCTCTGAGGAGGAGTCCATGTTAATGATGATCCTATGCTGAGGCAAAATCAGCCTTAGAACGGCTCATGTTGGCTCCATCTTACTAATCACGGATCCATGGCTCCACTGGGTGTAATTGAGGGAGTATGCTTTACTGGAGAAAAAAACCCTTTAGATTTCAAATGTGCAAACAAGGAGTGATCTTTTTGCCTCATTGCTATTAAAAATACGTAGAGAAGCTAGGTATTTTATTTTGTTATGTCACCTCTTACTTTAAACTCATATGAGTATTTATGTAGTCACCTTCAATGTCATCGTTTGTGGTTGTTTTCTAAAGTTTCTGCAATCAGTTTTGCTACTGGTTTATGTGCGTCATGCGTTTTGATAGCACAGACTTCTTTAAGTCCTTGGAGTTATAACATATGAAGCAAAACTGGCCAATAAATATAAGGTTAATTTAAAGGCATCAGCCACTGCAGCAGCTTTTCTTTCCTTTAAACGTATGGCAGACTGTCTCAAACACTTATCAAGTCGGTTAAAATGTAGTTCAATAAAAAACAGCTGTGAATCAAAACCAATCTCTTCCTGGGGAATTGTCTGCTATAACATTACATGCATTTATATAATGAGCTAATTCATAAGAACCATTGCCATGTCCTTTTTCTGGAATGTCTCAAAGTCAATAATAAACCATCAAGTTTTGTGGATGATTTGGGAACCAACAAGTACTTTTTTTTCATGTTATTATGCATACACACACGCATCACAAGCTATTTGGTTTGCAGTCTTATTCATAGCGAGAGAAGCAGTGGAGGACATCAATCATAAGGTTGACGGCTGTAGTCGTGGTGAGTTGATCACTCACCAGCACCTGTGCTGTATTTCCCATGAACCCTGCTGCTTCCTGTTAAAAAGAGGATGTTGCAACAACTCTGCTTCCCCGCTGTTTGTTTTCACGGGAAAAATGAGAGACAGTTACTGCCAATATGCATTCAGTCCAGGAAGGCTGATGTGAAGTGAAACTGGAAACAACAATAAAAGTATGACTTGCAAATGTTGTCATGCTTCTTTCACAGAAAAACATCATATTAGAGATTGACCAATTCCTTGTTTTCTTGTAAAACCAATTAAACTAAAGTGAATATTCCTGTCTTTATGCATGTTCTGAATATTTGTATATATAATTGAATACTTGCCTGTAAAAAAAACAACAAAAAAACATGTTAGTATTCAATTGACACTTGAATGTCAAGAATGGCAAGTTAATTACTTGCTAGCGAAGTAATTAACAGGAACCTTTAAACAAATGTATATTTAAATATCATTTTTATTTTTTATTTTTTTAAACAATGACATTTGCCCAGTGTATAACAGGGTACATAATCATAATTTCGAGTACATATAGTGCTCCAACACATGTTACATAGTAGGCTAAAAGACGGGACATTTCCAAAACGTCTCGAAGCGGTTGACCAATCATAACAGAGCTGGCTATCTAGCCAATCAGAGCATACTGGGCTCTGGTTTCAGGCAGATGTTGAAAAGAGGTCCCTTAAATGTATTGCTTTTCTCTTCATTTTTACTGCATTACCTTGATCTATTTGATTTGTTGTATATGTTGTATTAATACATGAACTTGAGTATCGAGGTTTAACCAGTCTGAACTGAAAACACCCATGTAAGTCTTGTAACACAACATGCAGTGAGGTTAAACACTCTGCTGTTGCTCCCAACAATAAAACAACAAGCAGAAAGGGATGCAGTGCAACCTCTCTGCAACTCACTCACTGCCATGCCTTTACATGCATTTCAAAACAAGCCTTATGAATATTTGATGCCAGTCCCAAGGGAAAGCTTTTTGCAAAGCAATCAGACAATGGCCGCTTGTTTACTCACAGCCGGCTGTAAGGAGAGGAAGAACAGACCCGTTTGTATACCCATCACAATTGTTTTTCAATAAATATTTTACCCCACTGCCTTTCGGGCTTTCATGCTCAAATGCGCAGCGAGTGTGAGTGACATTTGCACAGGCTTGTGGGTAAGGCCTGGGTCAACTTGCAAATCAATCTGTGTGTTTTAATCTGTGTGCAGTAACATGATGGCAGGCATTTTACACTCTAGCACAATTCATACTGTGTCAGCAAAGTCAGCAGGTTGTCAATCACAAGAAATATACTAAATTGACTTTAGAATACATTCTTGTTACTGTCAAAAGATAATTGCATTGATCTATGGGAAACAGAAACACCATGGCACTTAAAAGCAAACACAATTGACCTGGGCTGTGGATGAGTGATACAGTATTGATTTTGATATTTTAGGACCGTGATTAGTCCTCAAGCTTTGTGATTGGATGTTGGAGTGGCAAGGTTACGCCGAGCGTCAAACAGCCCCC
>NW_011365073.1:35450-47499 GCF_000735185.1 Notothenia coriiceps
TCTTGAGTCGATAGTCCGCTTAATTGTTAATAATGTTGCTTTGGTGTTCAGGATTGTGCTTCGCAGACTTAGTCGGTGATTCGTTTTTTTACGATTGTGTGAATCGTGTATTGAGTGCATCGTTATAAAATATGGAATACGATAGACGTGTTTGATCTATAATATACTTTCGACTCTCAGAGTATCCTAAGGTACAATATTCATGTAGTGACACGCTGGTTTTTGGGTGCCGTCGCTTTCGGTCCCTTTCTGTTGTGTTGTTAAATTGAAATGCCCCGTTTTGGCCGTTTTATGCAGGAATTGAAACGACAAAACACTAGTTTTACACACAAACTTTCCGTAATTTTTGCGTATATTTGCTTTTGGGTGTTTCACCCAATAAATGTCCACAACAAAAACACACCATCTCCCCAACGGAAAGGTTTAACTACGCAAAACGTAGGCCGGCAACAAAACTATAAGGCGACTTCATATGCGACACTGCATTATTGAGAAAAAAAATAATAAGCTCCCTTCCCCCTCCCCCAGTCTCCCGATCCATATTTTAGTTCCGAGGCGGTGACTAGTCTTGTTGGATGAACTAGGGCGTGGTCAGGGACCAAAGTTCCGCCAGTGAGGTGGTATTTGACGAGAGGAACGACAGAGGACACCTTGACGTGTGACGATTTACCGTCGGAAGGAGAGGGAGACAGTAGTAAGATAAAACCTGGACAGGACGACGTAAGTTGTGCCACTGGTAGTCTAGGAGGAAACGTGAGGAAGTTCTTGAACCTCAAAGGTCCTAGACATGAAAGGGAGGAGTGGAGTATGGAGTTTCTGGCCGTGGATGTCCCATTGACACCTCTCCTCAGGTCAGGCTGGAACAGTTAATGATGTCCACCAGGACATTACCGTTAAAATTTAGAAGGTTACAGTGATATAGGATAACGGGTAATGAAGTGTGTCCTCCCAAACCTCACTAGGTCTACGTCTGGTGTTTGTCTACTTAAAGACAGAAAAAGTGACGTCAAATTTAATACAAATAAAAACGAAATGTATTGGGTTCCAAATTCATATTGACACCAGTTATCAAAACCACTCGTAGACGGCCGGACCACTTTGGGGTGGTGGTCACAAGTTTTTATTATACAGTCATATTTATATTTATTTCATTTGACTCTGTAGTTTCGTTGTGGGTACTGTATACCGAGGATGTCAACGAGTCCCCCCCGAGACAGGAACCAGGGTAGGAGAAGAGACATTTGTTTGAGCGAGTCTAGACCAGTAATCGGCGTACCAAAAGTATGGTAAGATGGGACTGCTGTGGGGTTAGGTAAGGACTAAAAGGGCAAGACTTTGGGTCGATCAGGCGTGCGTAAGACGAACAGATCGTCTGTAGAGAGTCACCTACAGACGAGTGGAGGAGTTCGAGTTGGAATTGTTCTGACTCGACGAAAAAGAAGGCCTTTTCTAACCCCCCCAGGTGGGTTAGAGAACTGGATTGTTAGTTCTAGCGTGGAGACAACTGGTTGAGTTTCTTAACCCACACTGGGGATCTAGAGTTGGACAGGAAGTGACGTTTGTAGCGACCGTTGTGAAGCGACCGACGTTCTATGTGAGAAATGTTGTAGTCTTCCTATGCAGGGGAGGAACAGGGTCTTTCGCTCGTTGAAGACCAGGTCGGAGAGCAGTAGAGTGCGGATCTGTGACCGTTGAGGGAGACGCGACCCAGGGTGGACGGTACACGGTTAGCTGGAGGGACATCGGAGTAGGGCCTTACGTCGCGAGCAGACCAGAAGTTGGAAGGTGCGTATGACATATTAATAGATTGTTAAATGTTAAGAAGCCCTTAGAAACAGTTTCGTGCAATATCGTTGTGTCTGCCCCCGGCGGCGGGGGGAATCAGGCTTAACAGGTTAAATGTTAACTTAGGCTGTTTTTTCAGTTCTTCAATAGCTTTACAAAAAACTACATGAATGTTGGGAATATTTGAATATCCAAACAAAATAAAAGACATGGTTTCTGAGCTGCCAGACAATGAATTTCTCCAGAAACACCTGGAAATGTTGGTTTATTCCAAAGTGAATTTGACTTGTTCATTTATCATTTCAGTTTTTAACCTGAGTTCATTTATTGTAGGGTTCAAATGGTTTAATGGAGTGGAGTGCAACTTGTCTCCTCAGAAATGTAAGCACAGTTGAACTGCCGTTTGAAGCATAGCTATTACCAAGTGCTCCAACTCATACGACCAAATAGGTTGATTGTTCAAGCGCTTATTACGACCTATAATCACGTTTAAAGTTATCGACCTCTAGTGCTCCCGTTGACTGCAAACGCTCCAGAGGGTCGTATATTCACAAATAACCCTCTCTGGAAAATCCAAAATTGTAGGATAGTTTGGCCATTAAAATGCTTTTTGATTGGATTTCTAGCGAGAAGTGTATTGTACTTTTAGAATCTATGTCCAGTGGATGTGTAGGATCTATAGTTTGATAGATATTACGAAGATTATTTGAGGTCTCGTCAGGATAACGTGTATATACTACGTCTTTCCCCCTATTAATTTCTATTGAGCGTCCATGTAAAGTTGGCGTCAACCCTCACGGGGTGAAAACAGTATTTCCGGTCTCAAACTTTTCATGATAAAACCGGAAGTATTCCCCTCAATGTCAAATTATTTTACAGTGATATCTGCATTACTCATCCACTAAAAAACATCGGTTTATCCTTGTTAAGTACACAACGCTTGATTGGTTTAAATGGTGTACAATGCTTTGTGTTTTTCCCCTTCGATTCGGAGAAACAAATAGTTTTTTCTGAGTTTAGGATGGCCGAAGACACTACACTACTCATAATCTTCAGCTATCGTTTGGGACTACACCATCCGCTTTGCTTGACAAACTCTGTGATTAGTCCTTAAGCTCTGTGATTGGATCTTGGAGTGGCAGTGCACCAAGGTTACGCCAAGCTCTTTGAAATGGAACGAAGCCGCCACGGCAGACTATCCAAGCAGGATTCGAACGGGTCCCCGTATATTTTGCAAATATGGTAGTAGCCATCGATCATCTTAAGATAAGCTAAGATATACTTTATTGATCCCAAGTTTCTTATTCAAAAGAAGACCTTAGCTTAACGTATTCTTTGAATAAAGCCTTATTAGTTTGTCTGTTTTGCACATCCTCCTATTAATATCTTTGGACGTCCTGCACTATTGTAGAGATCACTTACAGTATCTTCTTAATATTTTCTATTCTATATTTCTATCATTGACCTTCTACTTTCCCCCTATTTTGTATGTACTCTTAATATTTTCATTTTTTCATCAAATATAACATATTCAACAAAATTCAAAATTCAAATACGTGCTTTAACCACTAGGCGGTGCGGGTTAAAAAACTGTCAAGTTTACAGTGTTAATCTAATAAATTATACTTTCCAGTATAAGTTTCCAGCTTAGTTTATGACGGATGTATTTTGTTATCCGCACATATATTGTTTTGATATTTGTAACACCAAACCGACAGAAAAGATAGTCTTAACATGGCCCAGTGATCTAGTTAATAAAACATAATAATATCAAACATAATATTACTATTAACTTTATTGTGAAATTAAAACAGAATGGTAATGAAAAATACAGTTTCAGTCTCTCGATTTGAAGCTTATGCATTGTACCATGAACCTGTATAGACCTGTAAACAGTCAACTGGTGAGGAGTTGGAAAGGTAGTTTCTGAAGATGTTACAAATAACACACAGCATATAATGCCATAATAACTTTGTATTATTAGTGTAGGACACTTATGTATGTATAACATCTGAAGATGTGTCGTTTTATTCATGTTTTCACATAATTGTACAGGATATTGTTATACTATTTCACATATTGTAGCTGACAATGTATATATATATACTGTATATATTATATATATGATATATAATGTAATATATCAGATATTAATGTGTATACACACTAATATCTGATTTGTAAAACATCACAGACAGAAATGTATATCTGTCATTTAATGGTAAGCTATTGAAATTGTGATTCCATAGATGTGTCTCCCATCACCCAAATCCCCTGACTATTCTCTCAACTCAGTATATTACATTCTTATATTCAAAGAAAATCAGTAATATCTTTCAAAACTACAAGTCCCTTTATATCAGCTGTGCACCGTTATGGTGTAAATATAACCTATCTACCAATTGGATCAAATATAAAAGTCAGCCAAATTAGTGTTGATACTACAGGGATACGTATTGTGTGAAAAGAAATGGAAGATGTTGTTTAATTGCTGATATATTTATGATCCACATCACATATTCATTTTCGGCATCATTTTTTCCAGTTTGTCTAGAAGTCTTATAATCAGGGCTCTATAAATAAAGAACTACGGCAGATGTGTAATATGTAATGCAGCCAAACCGTGTATTACAATGCCGTTATGTGATGACTTTCAAAGAGAAAAGCAAGAACACTCGGAATAAAATAATATTTTATTTTTTTTAAATGTTTTCGGATTTCATATTGCATAAACACCATATCCCAACGTGAACTGCGGCTAAAACATCCAATCGACGAGCTCCAACGATAGCTGGGGATTATGGGTAGTTCGATGTTTTAGCCTATCAAAAACTCTGAAAAAAAAATGTGTCTCTCAGAATCGAAAGGGAAAAACCTATTGGAAAAATACAAAAGCATTGTACACAATTCAAACCAATTAATGTTGTGTAATTAACAAGGATAAACTGATGTTTTTAGTGGACGAGTACTGGAGGGGAATACGGTTTTATTATGAAAAACTTCGAGACCGGAAATACTGTTTTCATCCCGTGAGGGTTGACGCTAACTTTACATGGACTCTGCCTCATATACACATTCTCCTGACGAGACCTCAAATCATCTTCTTAATATCTATCAAACTATAGATCCTACACATCCACTGGACGTGGATTCTGAAAGTACAATATACACGTATTGCTAGAAATCTAATCAAAAAGCATTTTAATGGCTAAACTATCCTACAATTTAGGATTTTCCGGAGAGGGGTTATTTGTGAATATACGACCCTCCGTAGCGTTTGCATTCAACGGGAGCACTAGAGGTAGAAAACTTTAAAAACGTGATTATAGGTTGTAATAAGCGCTTGAACAATCAAACTATTTGGTCGTATGAGTTGGAGGACTTGTTGGAAATAATACATGTCCTTCCCTGTGTTTACCCTTATTGCTGTTGTTGCTAAGACACATGAATTTTCCTACGTGAATAAATAAAGGTCCATCTTATCTTATCTTGAATGATCAACCTATGATTAACATGGGAAATAAAAATGAACCAACCAGATCATGAAAATATTGTCATCTTTAAACAAGGACTAAACAATGCAGTAGGCACCACACCTTCCACATTGCACATGGCCATTTCATGTATCGGTTATTTACTTTTTATTGTTATTGAGGGTCCAAATTAGCCTAGCCTATTTCATCAATTGTTTATTCCCACTGAAGCAATGTTAGCCTAAATGGTCGTTCTTAAATATACAAAACACTCAGCATGGGTAAAAAATGTAATAAAAAAACATTGATTAGTGACGCATTGAGCAAATGATAAAGGCATATCAGTAATTGTCTGCTAGAATGCTTCATACACAGTGTGTCTTCCTTTCAAAAGGAAGACTAATAGGACACATAAATGTACTTTCATATAAGCCATAGTTTATAATACTATAAAACTGATTAGGTAAGAGGTTATTAAAAGGAGACAGTTCAATTTACACAATTAGACAGGAAGTATTTACGTCAGCTGAATAATTCCTTTTAATGACATCATGCACTGACTAGTTGAACAAACACACATACGAGGATAAAACAAACTTGAAAGATAAAGAGGCCATAGATTTCTGTCCCTTCCTGTCCTGTCCTCCCTCTGCCTCGGGGCCCTGAGCGATGGCTCTCAGTAACTTATGTGACGGGGAAGTTATCGCCATGATTGATGGAGCCCCAAAGGAATCAATGGCATGCATGCCCCCCGACGGGAAGAAAAATGCCTACATATTTCAGAGCCATTAACTGACCACAGTTACCATACTCAGGGCAATGTTTCTCAATTTGACCTGCCTCCTCGTATCAGCAGGTAATTTGGGCTAGATATGAAAAAATAGATACCGAATGCAAAGGTGCAGCACTCTCTGCTGAAAGAGTCTGACGCGGTCCATTTCTTGGGTCAAAGGACATTTGTTAACAGCGTCTGCTAGATCTCTACTATCCCGTTTTTTAAGTGATAGTGTTTACAGGCAGGCTAGATGATTTATGACCTTGCCGCCCACAATCGTATATCTCTCTCCTACTCTGAGATACCACATGTAAAGCAAAGTCAATTAAATGAGTGGGTGACATGGTGTTTTATCAGACGGGGCAACAGCGCAAATGGAGGAACTACCTTGGTCAGTCATTTGACCTTTAATTATCTTCTCTCAAAACTGGATTAGATACAGCTTTGCACATAATGAAAACATGTTGTTATCTATCCTTTCAATTACCCCGGCCCTTTGATGAGGAGGAAGAGGGATTACATTTGAAAGAAGGGGAGAAAAAAAGGTTTGGACCTTTCTTGTAAGTGTAGGATTAGGCATGTTATTTGTAATGCAATGGTTATTTCAAAGTTATGTTTCATTTTTAACTTATGTTATCTATATCCTTCTGTATTGTTCCTTATACAACAGTGTCCATGCATGTCTGTTTTGTGCTTTTCAAACTCTGGCTACTATATTATGTTAAAGGGAAATATTTTAAAATAGTGTACAATTAAATGCCTTTATAGGATAAACCTTTTCTGCGCAAAGTTTTATTAAACAGCAATGTCGAGCCATTTTGTCTTACTTGTTGCGTGTCTGGACTCAAATGACTTTTTTTTTTATTGTGATCCCATTTAGCAAATTGAGAAAAACTAATCAAGTAAACTAAAGTAGTTAGGTGGCGACTTTTACCCTCTAAGGCTCAGTTTCTAAAAAAGCCTGCCTTTGCGGTAGTGTTGCTAACATAATGAGAACTCACTTATGACCTACACTAGGATAAGGGATGTATTTGTCAGTTCATTTGTTCATCAATCTAAAGAGTCAAGTATAAATAGTACAAATATATTTTTAGCTTGAATTTCTTGGTTGGAAAACACACCTTCATTTGTTAAAATTGAGGTTTACAAATAGTTTGCCTGATGTTAATGAACTATTCCTTACAAAACATATATAGTTCAGAATAGATCATTAGATCATCATAAACAAAATAAGACATACAGTGTAAACAAAATAAAATACCCAAAATTAACAGTAAGAGGTCCAAATGAACAATCAAATGGATCATAATGGAATGAGTCGAGTACAAACTATCCACTCATTGGGAAGGCTAACTCCATTTCAATGATGACGGTACATGAACGCCCCAAAAGACATAATACTGAGATTAATCACAGCATTTTTATGCAAAGCAATGGCACTGTAAACAAAATTAACAAAGCAGGTGAGAGGGCCAATAAGGGCATTCCCAGTGACAGCAGAGCATTATTGTCGCAATACACACTATGATATTTCCTCCTTGGCATTGCATTTCATTATGAGGCCAGAGCAGCTTGGGCTCTATTAATTAACTTGGCAGAGGCAACGTTTGGTTTTTGTTCAGCAAAGGGTGCACAAGGGTGTTTTAGGGATGTTAAATGAGGGCTCGGGAACAGGGGAGCGCTTGCACCAGATTCAGGGAAAATTACAGCCAGTCAAACCACGAGGGAAGGAGCCTCTTCTGGAAGTGCTCTGTAATTTAACATGGCTGTCAATCACAGCTCCTAAAGGACTCCTAAATCCCTGCTCTGTAGTGGGGATAAAACAACAACGCCATGGATTGGCGACAGCTCTGTAAACGTTCTCCAAAACCCTGAAAAACAGATGTACAACATTCAAAGCCTAAATATATGTAAATGGCAGACAGTCTTGAAAGCAGGCCAAATTGCCATGTTCAGTTTCCCAGCAAATTCACATATCTACTTTAACTGTGGAACATAAACAACCACATTATGTTACAGGGGTAAGCAATTATAAAACTGACTTTGAGTTTGGACTGACCTGTTCACTAGTGCAAAAAAAAAGAAAAAAGCTTCTGGCAATGACCTTTCCTTGTTTTCGGGTTAATGACGATGTGTAAACAAATATTCTATTTCTGGTTCTATGTACTTTTGGGATTTCATTTCGAGTCAGTTCATTTAACTTTAACCAAGCAAAGGTTACCAAATCTTTCAGCAGCTGATATATGTTTTGACTATCTGAAAACAATGTGGCAATGTGAGAAACCAACAGAGAATAATAATGAGGTTTAAATAGGTATTTGGAAAAACACGGAACAATTATGTTGTTTTAATTTAACAGTGTTCATCTAATGCTAATATATATTGACAGTTGTGAAATGCATGGACAAAAACAACACATTTGACCTGTCTATTATGTTGCCATTTCATTATTAATTTCACACCACTTAATTCCCCCGATTAACATTTGTTTTGACAATCATCGCATCAACTTAACTTGCAACAACACCCCTTTAAACTTTCAGGGCACTTGTCCTATAGTGTTTACAGACATGGGAAAAAAAAAACAGTTACATGCACTTCAATGAAAGGGAAAGTAGGACTAAGAAGTTGTAGATGAAAATGTTTTCTTTTTGTTCACCGGTCCGCAGACTCAGAGGCTCAAGGGTTAAAGGATGCATTTGCAAAGACCTTTCTTCAGACTTTTTGAATAACGAAAAAGTAACTCTACTTTCATTTCATGTTTTTAAATAATTTGCAATGCACAGTAAACATACTTTCATCTGTATGTTGCAAGGCAATTATCATGTAAATATTAAACATAGTTTTGGTTTACTTTCGAAAACTTGACTGTTATGTGAACCTACAGCACAGAAACCTTATTTCAATCAGGAGGAGACATTTTTAGTTTAAAGAACATTTAATGAGACGTGCCCGATATGAAATAAATGTCAATATTCTTTGGCCATTAGACCCCAATCCTGATACTGTACATCTTAAGGGGGTAGTGCAGCAATAACATTAACGCCTGGAATCACAGCTGTCTGCAGGAAAAAGGAGAACAATTGTTAAATGTGACTGCATCACAATGAATGGCTGCTGAAGATGTTGGTAACATGTATTTGGTGAAGAGTGGACGCCTGACATGATCTAATTATATGCACTTGCAAAGATTCATTGCATGATGAGAAGTAAGTATAAATCACTAATTAATAATAACCTGTGTCTAACATGAACACACATCATCATGTAATACAACAACACATTTAATAGCTTGCAGTGCATACCTGCCATTTAATAAGATGACTTAAATACGTTTTAAAGTACGGTTACCCTAATGTTTTTTTCTTTTTTAAGGTTTCCGTGAGTGAATTAAAATAGGAAGGACTGGTTTTTGCTCTATGGCCAAAAGAAGCAAATCCATTTTGCTAAGCTCCGCTGTAATTGAAGTAATTAATTTGGGCAAACGGGAGGGTATTATGGTAATGCCTAAAAAAAGAAATCAGTTTCTCTGCATAATGTGGGAAGTGCTGGGTTTAGTAATACTTCAATGCGGAAAGCAAGGTTTTATGCTTGTACTGTAATGTGTGTGTGTCTGTCTGTGTGTGTGTGTGTGTGTGTGTGTGTGTGTGTGTGTGTGTTTATTCAGGGCTCATGGTCCACATAATACATCCATAAGGGCAAATGTTGAGATCTGCCTGCTGCTTTTTAGATACTTAAAAAATCCCTTTTGTAGAATAGAATAATGCTCTTCATCACATACAGTTATAGCACAAAGCTAATTCAACCTATACTCACACCTATTGTCCAGCAGTCTCACTTTTCTCTTTTCCTCTTATTTTCACATAGTGATGTGCTACATGACTGACTGTTTTATGTATTAAAACCTACCTTAACCATGACTGTTGACATAGTTACGACTCCCAGCGGAATCAATATGTAGCTAAGCAGCAGCGGCACATTATGATATGGATTTTTCGAATCAGTACCCATACAAAAGCCTTCCATAACTCGTTTCTATGGCATCTTCTGCCTTCGATTCACTGAAAAAAAGAAAGCCGGAGATTTTGACATCTTTAACGACGGAGGAAGAATCAACTGGGCAGACAGCGCACCCGCCAGCTCCTCCCTGATAAATTAACTGTGGACAACACAGTGCCAAAGCCATCACTGCTTCGACAGCTTAAGTAGAGGTAGGTGTAATAAATGATTCACTATAGTCCTGAGAAGTAGGGTGCCAATTTGTAATGTCCTCCAAATGCCCAAGCAGCTCTGCCTACAGCCACAGAGCTTACAGATTTGTCTGAAACCAGTCGTAAATTTAATTTTAATGGTGCGACACCTTTCGCTGAGTCATGCACTTTCCCCCCTTCTGTGCTTTTCCCCACTCCTCTGCTTTCCCAACGCTGTCACAAAACAGTCTTTCTCTCTCTGTATTATCTCTGTCAGCAGAGATCTTTCAGGCCAAGCTGGGAAATACAGATAGTGACAGGGGTAATGTGGACCGGGTCGCTTCACAAGCCTTTACTTGTCCTCTTCTTTCAATGCTCAATCCTCTGCAAACCACATGCTGGGAATGTATCTGTGTGTCTTCCACTCAGCTTTGTGTCATCTGTTTACTCTGTTCAAGCTGAAAGAAAAAAGTTGGATAAGAAGAATACACCAAGGGGAAAATGACAAGACAATCATTACATTTGCCAACACTGCGAAGTTGCAGTAATATTTTTGTATTTCTTTAAAATGTAGAAACCCATCCCCCAAGCCTAAATCATAAAGTGGTGAGATGAGATGCCATAGATTTATTTTAGATACCAGATACAATCTGACGTAAGTTATTCTTAAAGGGAGCAACATCTCATCTCTCAGGAGCTGATAACAAAGAAACATGATATATCATTATTCTGTCCTTTTTCACCACCCAGGCAGAACTAGATCAACACCACACCGTTGTTCCTCTCTTTAAATTGACAATGGCCGAATAATAGTGAATACGTAAACTGAAATCAAGCATGATGGTTCAACGTGTACTTTAGTTTCTGCTGTTCTGTATGACCTTTTGAAAATACCATATCTGCCACATCTCCCTTGGGCAGCGTCCTTTTGCTCAGTGCCTTATTGAAAAAATGTCAAGTAAAAGCAACGAGCAGCACATGGACACCAGGCGACGACCTCAGTGTCTGAGGAGTAAAACTAGTGCTAGAGTGCCTTAACCCTTGTGTTGTGTTCAAAAGCTGTTACCGTTCATGTTGCATGTTGCGAAAAATTATTGTTACAGTGGATGAAGGGGATGGGGTGTCTAAAGTCAAAGATGAATCTTGATTGGGCCAAATTTGACCTTGAGTCACCCAAAAACAATTATGCAACAACAAATGATACACTTTTTTTGGTAACACTTTATTTTGATAGTCCATAGTTAACACTCTATAAGTCATCAGTTGACATTCAACAGCACCGTTCAAACCGACAAGTAACTAAGCATTAGTTGATGATCAACAGATAAGCAACTAAAATTCAGTTGACTATTACTATTACATCAACATAACACATACATTCATCCACTATATGCAACAGATATGGGAATAAAGCGAAATGTTTTGCACAACTGATCACGAACACTGGATAACTGAAGTCAATACCAGGCTATAAAGCACAGTAGAACAAACACTATACACAGCATATCAGAGAAAGAAAGCTTTTTTATTTTAATAATATACTACAAGTAAAAACTGANAATCTAGAGTTGACTATTAGTATACTTTTAGTAGGTTCTCCACTAAGCGTTTGTAGGCATGTGTTAGGACTATCCAATTAAAGTGAAAAGCAGTTGAGAACAGTAGAAAGTCTATAACCTATCAACATAACACATACATTCATCCACTAATTATATGCAACAGACATGGGAATAAAGCAAAAATGTTTTCCACAACTGATCACGAACACTGGATAACTGAAGTCAATACCAGGCTATAAAGCACAATAATAAACGGTTAATAACCTA
>NW_011365073.1:47544-58240 GCF_000735185.1 Notothenia coriiceps
AACGAATAGACAACTAGTAGTTGATTACGAAATTACATTATATAAGTTGATTTGAAAATCAACGAATAGACAACTAGTAGTTGATTACGAATTACATTATAAGTTGAACTTGAAATCTCAACGAATAGACAACTAGTAGTTGATTTACGAATTACATTATAAGTTGATTTGAGATTTCAACGATAGACAACTAAGTAGTGGTTACGAATTACATTATCAGTTGACTTGAAATCCAACGAATAGACAACTAGTAGTTGATTACGAACTACATATTATAAGTTGACTTGAGATCTTCAACGCAATATACCTGACTGGACGGAGATAGAGATAAAAGTCAGTGTAAACTGAGGAAACGTATGTGGTAAAGGACTCAAAACTATGTGACAACCTATATCTACTCTGAAGAAATACGAAAAGATTACATAAGTAATACAAAAACAGGAGGTTTATAATTCGTTTTATGGAAGTGAAAATGTATTAGCTATAAGTGAGTAAGCTGTACTAAAGGAGACGTCTTTTTCCAGGAAGTTTCAAACGTCATGAAAGAATTCCATAAATAAGTTCACTTGGGTATGGACTATTTTGCTTAAGCTAGATCTCGAACAAAAGTGTTATTTGTATTTGTAGTGTGTGTGTAAAGTAAGTGTGTGTGTGTGTGTGTGTGTGTGTGATGTGTGTGTAGTGTAGTGTGTGTGTTATATAGACAAGAGAACAACAGGTAGAAAGTAACTGTAGTTATGTACCCCTTGATTTCCGTGAGTGTATGTGTTACGTGCGGCAATGGTTGCACGTGAAGGAGCATGTGAGGACTTGAGCTGCACGTGCGAAGTAGTTAAATGAACATACCATGAAAACCAGGACAAACTCGTATGGTACGAATACCAGTGTGTAGATAAGGGTACAGTTACGGTTACACGTGTGGGTCTGGTGTACGTGTGGGCATAGTGCACGTGCGGCATGTGAGTGGCGTGTGGGTTATGGGGTGGCGACGTAGTTATTAGCTATATAGGAGTTAAAAAAATTACTTTTTGTGAATAAGCTGATGTTATGAAATGTACTTGACTAACGTACAATGTGAGATTGTTGGTAATACTCTAGTAAACCGTGTTATTCAATTAAATCTGCTTTCCTCGTTCGTTGTCTTGGCTATTTATATAGATGGTGTGATATATATTCTTTATCGTTTGTTTGATGTCTCATCGATATGTATGAAATTTTGGTTAAACTTTATATAATAAAAAGTCGTAACATATCTTCTTAACTGTTCACAAGCTACATACAACGTGCAGAGTGAGTAAAATTCGAACTACTCCACAATTCCCAAGACCCCGTCCACTACAGAAACCAAGGGAGTCACGTCTTGAGGAGACTAGAAGAGTTTTTCTATGGGTGACGGCAAAAAGTAGTTCGGGTCCCCTCAGTCAAGTCACCCTGCACGAGGACCAGTCATTTCGTGGGACACGCATCGTCGTACTTCCTAAAGAAGAAGAAATGGAGTTTGTAGGAACCGCATCTGGTGAGGTTACCGAGCGCGTGACCACTTCGCCATCCACTACTATAGAGAACTATGGACCTCTCGCAGACTTCGACCCCCGTTCCTTCAACACGGTCAGAGACAAGACGCTTCCAGAGGGGAATGAGTAACGGTGTCGACCCCCTACAACTGAGGTCACTGCCATTGACCTGGACTGTCGGACCGACTACCAGGAAGTCCGTCCTGTGACCACACGCCGCCTTGACGACCGAATTTGTCCGGTTTCGTGGTCACGGTCGGCACCGTTAAACCACAGCCGGTCGGTTATTCTTTCAAACCCTCATATAGAAGTACCTCAGGGTGGTACGGGCGGTTCGTTCCATTAGTCTCCTCCATAGACAAAAACGAGACTGGTCATCGTCAAACAGTGTCAAGTCCACTTGGTACAAAGAGGGGTTTCGGGTATGACTCTCTCCTTCACCACCATCCATCCAGTTAACTGTAACGTAACCTTGAACCGACGACGTTTACTGGAGTAGACTACTCCATCAAATAGCGACCACGACCTCCATTGTAGGAAGTCGTCGTCTAGTGACGTCTTGTCAGGTGATGAAGGAACCCTTGGTATTCATTTACCCGGAGCCCGACTCTCCCAGTGACCCCATACACCTTGGACATTGTGGTCTGGTATTGTGCATACTTAATTGATTACTCACTAGATATGAGATTTACAAGGTATGCTTACTTTACACACTTATAAGGTAATAAACAATCGTAAGTCGGTAAGGTCTGTAAGACCTAAATCAGTGGTACGTAAAAGTTGTAGTGTAAGTGTGTGGAGTGGAACGACACGAGTATGAGTTTCTGGACATCAACCTACCACGGACAGAGACCGATGTCCCAACCCAACCCAGAGATTAAACTGTGAGAGTACAAGAAGAAGATACAGACAAAGAAATGTACAGACCGCTAGGTAGAGGAAGCAAATTCAGGACTGCAGAGAGTGGGGGTGCCAACGCCTCCACAAGAAAGGACGGAAGGACTCGAAGCGACTGAAACTGTAGTCAAGCCTTTCACAAAACCTCGACGCCATCTACCGTTAGCAACAAAAAAAAAGACTGTCTGGATTGTATCAAAACAGTAAAGAACCGGAGAAAGGTTATATTACAGTGACCACGAGGGGCTCAGTCGAGAGAAGTTGACTATTACATTAAGCATTAGTTGATGATCAACAGATAAGCAACTAAAGTTTAGTTGAATATTACATTAAGCATTAGTTGATGATCAACAGATAAGCAACTTTAGAGTTTAGTTGACAATCTGTTGATCGTCAACTAATCTAGAGTTGACTATTAGTATACTTTTAGTAGGTTCTCCACTAAGCGTTTGTAGGCATGTGTTAGGACTATCCAATTAAAGTGAAAAACAGTTGAGAACAGTAGAAAGTCTATAACCTATCAACATAACACATACATTCATCCACTATATGCAACAGATATGGGAATAAAGCGAAATGTTTTGCACAACTGATCACGAACACTGGATAACTGAAGTCAATACCAGGCTATAAAGCACAGTAGAACAAACACTATACACAGCATATCAGAGAAAGAAAGCTTTTTTATTTTAATAATATACTACAAGTAAAAACTGAGCAGTTGTGAACCACATTCAATTCAGTTATCCAGTGTTCGTGATCAGTTGTGCAAAAACATTTTGCTTTATTCCCATATCTGTTGCATAAAGTGGATGAATGTATGTGTTATGTTGATAGGTTATAGACTTTCTACTGTTCTCAACTGTTTTTCACTTTAATTGGATAGTCCTAACACATGCCTACAAACGCTTAGTGGAGAACCTACTAAAAGTATACTAATAGTCAACTCTAGATTAGTTGACGATCAACAGATAGTCAACTAAACTCTAAAGTTGCGTATCTGTTGATCATCAACTAATGCTTAGTTACTTGTCGGTTTGAACGGTGCTGTTGAATGTCAACTGATGCACTGTTGACATGCTACTAAATGTCAACTGATGATTTATAGAGTGTTAACTATGGACTATCAAAATAAAGTGTTACCCTTTTTTTTTTAGAGACCTTCAGACTTGGCAAAAATGGTCAAAATCTGTTTTGTAGTGTTTATATAGCTGTTGTGGAGGATATCATGAAGCCTTGTTCTGATAAAAAAAACTAGAGGGTAGTTATTAAATAATTTTAACTTGAAACGGGTCAACAAAAAACACAACATAAGGGTTAAACAAAAAGGATGTGACTCCACTGATCTCACAAAGACGTTTGAATGTATCGAAGTCTACGAGAAAATTACCTGATTTCTCCCAACAAAAATGTTACCTTTTTACCACATTTACCAGAGGTGGTTGGCATCCCAAAGGATAGTTTAAGCATTATGTTTATTTTGTAAATAATGGTTCCTTTCCTTCCTTTAAATAAATGGAAAAAAACAGAGTATGCTTTAGGGCTTGGCCACATTGTGATAGATAGATTACATTACATGTCACTTGTTAGACGCTTTCATCCAAAGCGACTTACATACATTCAATACTGTGTGCAATCCCCACAGGAAGAATTTAGGGTGAAGTGTCTTGTCCAAGGGCACAGCGGAATGTTTGACTGCAGCAGGATTCAAACCATGTGCCTCTGTGATCCAAAGATCAGCGCACTAACCACTGAGCCAAAACCTCGTAGTTCTCACTCAAGACTTCAGAATATCAGAATGAATATTTAATAGGTGACATGTGCACACCCCAAATCTGTCTTCTCGAAATAATGTTGATATACAATATAATAATAATCTGTTTTCCGTATTATGTGGTGATAATATTTCAAAATTGCTGAAGGGAAAATGTTTACAAGCTTGGAAGCCAAAGGAAGTTGATCAGGGCCAATGATTGGGCTGGGTATACCTAGGACATCTGTATTATTACGGACTTGTGTATGCATACCAGGTGATTTTAGGCAACAACTGTTCATATAAAAATAATACTTCCTGTTTCAAACTTTTAAGTTACTCTGGACTTTTACTGTATAAAACCAGGCTAATGATCAGTCCATAACCTTAACTAAATACTGTGAGTGCCTTAACCAAACTTAAAAGTGTTAAATGATGCTTAAGTTGCTAGGAAAACAAAACACTAAATATGTATTCAGAATTGTTTCCTACAAATTCTGTATTCTGTTAGAAATTAGTTATATTTTTATAAAAGACAGAGTTGGCACAACAGTCAATCATTAATAATACCACTGCTACTAATAAGATGAACATTTCTTAAAATGTAAACACATTTCAGAAGTGATTAAAAATGCTTTTGGCTGACGTGTGTGTGTAATTCTATATTTTCTTCATTAGAAACAAAAAAGGCTGTCTGAATCCTTTCCAGATCCCTGCTGTAAAACAATATACAGGATATTACCTTTTATTGGAAACCCTAAGCTATAGGCTATATTTCTTTAATGCATGGACATTAAAATTGTTTTAAAAAGTGTATAAATTGGCTCATTAACTTTAATGCATGCATTAGGCAATGCATGTACAGTATAAAAGGAAATGTAATATAAAGTGTCTGCTGATGGAGGTCAACCCAATATTCAAAGGAGTGCAATCAGGACTGTGGGCGAAAATCTTAAGTAGAACATTGCTATTAAAACGAGACTGTTATGGTCAGGATATTACCATGCAATGTTATTGCTGAGGGTCATGTCTTGTGCAGCTCTTGAAAGATGAGTCACATCGTGTAGGTTGAAAATGTCTGTTTACTTCATACTGAAATACAAAATCAAGTCTCTCCAGTGCGGCAGGTTGGGGCCACCAAAGTGAAAAACCAAACACAGCTTGGGACAGATTTTCTCAGACTCACGGTCATCAAACATTTACATCAAAACACAAAATGCAGGCTCAGCAAGAGTCTATTTATCACCATCAATGTCGAATAAAACAGGTGCAAGCTAGTGAAGACGCACTCCAGCTGCACGGTGTGACAATAGCCTTCTGACTTCACCTTCCAGCGTTGATGTTGAGGAGTGGGGGCTTTCCTTCCCGTGTCTGGAGACAAATTGTGTGTTTTTCTTGTTTTCGGTCAGTGCACACACAGCACCCCCCAACAAGTAGTGTTGATATGAGTTCCCTCGTACAAAGACAAGCTCTGCTGTTGTATTAAAAAAAGGAGGCAGTGTATACAGGGATGGCCATGGGGGAGTTTTTGCTTTCATCAAGGAGGTCAGCCCCTCAGCAAGAGCTTCTTGCTGCCTAGTAGTTTATTTGCAATACATCATCTGTGATGGATGGGTAATGGAGAAGCCTTCTCATTCACTATATCATTTCTGATAAATCTCCAACCTGTTCAGTGGGTTTCAATGATAGGCTTCCTCCCTACACCACACATATTCAAGGTAGAAATGAACACAGGTATATCCATATCTCGCCTCTCAATAACCCATTTATTTTCCTGGAAGAGGACTGACTGATAATATCTGCCGTTTTGAAATGTGTAACAACAAAGAAGCATAGACACTGGGCTACAGATCACAATTATTTTTTACATTTTTGTAAGTTTTCAACTAGACATTTGAAAAATAATACATTGCAGCAGCAACGACGGAGCGTTTGCAGTGGGAATTCTTCGTCACATGTGTATTACATTGCTGTTTTTTGGCCATTGAACAGCTTAACAGAGATGGTTAAAAGTTCAGTGCATCACCTAAGGGTACTTTAACTGTTAAATCATTTTTCTTTCAGTTTGTCAAGGTATTTGTGCAAACAACTTATTTTTGTTACTTCTCCAACCGCAGAAAGAACATTTGCATTTCCAGTTAAAACTTTACTAAAGCCCTCTAAGCCTGGAGTTGTATGGCATCATAAGTGAAGAATAGCACTGATATTGCAAATGTGATCCGTGTTTACTCAAGTGTAAACAAAGCAGCTTACCTTCCTCATCCCCCCCCACAGTTGCTTTATCAATCCTGAAATCCCACTGAATTAGCAGACACACTGTTAAGCACTGAAGCTGTCATACCATGATACATATCTTGAATGAAATCACTGATGACTATCGCAGTATTACCGTTGCTGCTTTCAGCCCAAAACAAGGTTATCTCACCTTTTATAACACTGCCTGTGGTATCAACTTAATTCCTTCTCTCATCAGGGTCATCACGAAGCCTCGTATTCACCATTACGCAAAGTGATGTTATTCTTAATGGTATTATGAGTACAACAGTAGGGTGATTTAGGAACAACAGTAGGGTGATTTAGGAACAACAGTAGGGTGATTTAGGAACAACAGTAGGATGATTTAGGAACTGGTTATGATATGAGCAGCACCAGTAGATTAAAACATTAACCCTGAACACCATTAAGTCTTATTCAGCGCCCAGTAAGAAGCCGTGTCAATGGGTTTCTTCTTGAGATTTTTATGAATAATGGTGATTGCTGCTCAACTTTTCAAAAAGTCAAGAGGTGTTGTAGCAGAATGTGCTCTGTGATCAGACAAAAAATTAAAAGTAACATTTTGCCTCTGAGCTTTTTAAAACTTCCTTCTGTTGGTGAACCTTTTGTCCTGGGTAAGCTGTGATAAGCATACAGCATAACAAACAGGGTATGATACCGCAGGCGCCGGCTTATATTCTAATACTGAATCTGTAGTGCGGCAATAGATGGAAGGTAACACAAGATAGCTTGAGGTAATCTGTATGAAGTATGAGGTATATTCATCCCCTGCACCAAATAATCCTGGCTGCTTTAAATATAGAATACATAACTGCCGGTCTGATGGTATTCTTGGGGAAATGATAGACGGTGAAATGGAGCCAAAATGAATGGGCCTTTAGTTGAACAGACCTAAATGCATTTCACAGGCCCAGCGGAATGGAGCTATCTGAATCAACTGTCCTCCATTGCAGCCGGCGGGGTATTGGAGACGGCTAAGGTCAAATTATAGAGGGGTTCAGCTTGTGTGTGACTGGGGAGGAATTGCCTTAAGAGTCCGATGGAGCCTGATTGTCAGGCATCCTGCAACGTTATAAGATCCCCCAAGATGAAGAACAGAATGGGGAGAAAATGCAAATCCCGTTGTGTGCATAAATATTGTCAGAAATGTAAAAACAAACAAGCAAAACCAAACTGCCTCGAACACTGAAAGGTTATCTGTCTGAATCAGACATTACTCATCTTTGACATGGATGTGAACTCTTCTTTGCCGGATTAAGGAAATGAAGAAAGTCTAAATGTTTCACATAACAGCCTTCCTGTTGGTAAAACATGTTCTGCACCCGTCCAGACAAGTCACAGGGCTAAAATAAATGTGATGCTCTCTGTAGCACTCCCAAGTCCCCTAATGAGTCTGTGCTTAAGGTGTGAATTAGTTACACAGCCTAGCTCATCACAGGCGCTGCAGCGGCAAATCCACTGGGTTGCTCCAGTTGCACCAGACATGATGGAGATCCGTTTCATGAACATCGCTCATTAATATGCTAATGGCTGTCATTAATGGTTAATGGTTACATTAATGGAATTACAGTTCTTAGCGGGTCGTGGCCAAGAAGAAAAGGAAATGTGAAGAGATAAAGGTATTTCCGTTGTTAAAGTGTTGACGGGGGAGTTTATCGTCAAACAAAACACATTCATATTAAGTGGTTGGTAATTATCATGTTTTGTTTGCTGTTATGTAAGGAGAGCACTCTTGATAAGGCATGGATAAACACTTAAAATCACTCATCCAAAGCTCCATTTGAACAGTTTTTAATCGAAAAGTTAAACCTTGATGACCCCAGATGTTCCAAACAGCTTGTTGATGGTTATTCAGCACCACGGACAGCACCCCTGTCCACAAGATTATCACCGACAACAACAATCGCAGAACTGGAAAGCTTTAACAAGAATGATAAATGGAATGGGATGGGAACAGCGCTGTTGTTTCTCTAAAGCTGCACGCGGATGGATGAATACACTTAAGGAAACGGTTAAATTAATGACACTTTCTCAACAAGTTGTCTCTTTTTGGCGCCAACATCTTGATCAGAATTGACAGTTAGGAATATAGAACGGAGTGTTTGTCACACCAAATCTGGCACAAATCTCTGCTGGGACGCATCATAAATCAACTTCAGAACCACGGACAGCTTCAGGACAGCACAGCATACTAAATGGACGCTGAAATGCACGGGGAACTGGGTTAATTAGCACCACACTGAGGCTGCTGTGCCTGTAGAATTCCACGACCTGATTGCTTCCACAGATTAATTCATGCTGTTTCTGGGTAGATATAGTGTCTTTTATGTAGCCCCGGAAGAATATAGAATTAACAAATGGGCTATGGACACCACCCACTGTGTACTGATACAGCACCCCAATCCTTCACATTAGATACATGTCTCAACAGTTCCAGTATTTATAACAAGCCTGCATGTGTCCACATGAGAACACTAATCACAACAAAATAGCATTTGAATTTCATAATTTGGTACATTGGACAGGTGTTCCCTGCAAACACTTTGCACTTGGTCTTCCTGCACACATGCACTGTAAAATGTTTGGCTGTAAAATTACAGTAAATTACTGGCTAGTTGCATGGATTTCACAGTAATTGACCGTAAATATTTCACAGTAATTTACTGTAGATATGTTATAGTAAATTAGAATAAAAGTACAACTAAATACTGTGACTTTATAGTTGCCATGCCCATGGAATTACTGTGATATAGCAGTACAAAGCTGTGGTATTATGGTACCTTGCTGTACATACATTACAGTAATTACCTGTATTTTCACACTATTACTGTAGAAGTAATGCAACACAGTAGCCAGTAATTTACTGTAAATATACAAATGTAAATAATAAGATAATATATTGTAAATTTGACTAGTTAACTGGGATTTTACCATAACTACACAATTCAATCAGCTCAATCAACAAAGAAAAACAAAGAAAATGCTATTTTAATTTTGTATTACCCCATTGAAGTGCAAAGTACATTTCACAGTGTCTTGAACATGTTGTTACGGCCCCTCTACTCCGCGGTAGTGGCTCGGTAGGGAGGCGTGTGGCGTGGTGGATAGAGCCTTGGTCTGGGTATCAGATGGTCACAGGTTCAAACCCCACTGCAGTCAGCATCTCATTGTGTCCCTGGTCAAGACACTTCACCCAAAATTGCTCCTGTGGGGATTGCCCACAGTATTGAGTATGTAAGTCGCTTTGGATAAAAGCGTCTAACAAGTAACATGTAATGTTATGTAAAGTACTTAAGTATATGTACTTAGTTACTTTACACCTCTGCTTCCATGACTTATATGTCTGTTCAGGGCCGCCCCTCCCTACACGCAGACTGTGTGGGGCCTCATCTTATGCGCAAAGGCGGTGCAATTATGCGCTCCACAGTTTCCCCGCTGCGAGGCTTCGGCGCTAACAGTACACGAGCGTGCTCCACTAGCACGCCCCCCTTGGTGTGTCCATGAGCTCTAAAGTGGGTGTTAAAGCTATACTATACATCTTTTGACAAATCAACTATTCCTAAAAACCTGTTAGGAACTAGAAAGCACCTTGACAGCATGGACCAACGCCAAGGCCAACGGTGCATTTACAGGCTCCTCGGATGGTACCATTCCCCACATGTTGGAAGTCATTCTTCTGTTTTTGGTGTGTTCATGAGCTTTAAGTCAAAATGTGTAAACTACATGGTCGCTACAAAGAGGATCGGTTGTATTTTATGGCTCAAAGGGCTGATAATAGACCGTTCAAGTGAATTCTCCGCGTTTAAAACTAGTATTTCTGAATATTCTGAACCCTCAAGAAACCTTGCAATGATAACGAAAGTGAAACAAAATGCGTTGATGTGATTCAGACCTGATCCATTTATATAAAAACCTGTCTGAAAATGAGCTGATCAGATTATGCTGCATAATGTTTTTTTGGCTTGTGTAACCATTACGGCCCGTCCACACAGCGGCGTGCGTTGAAGCTTCAACGCTTCTGCCCATTCAATTTGAATGGGGTGACGTCACGTTTCGCCGAACTGCATTGTGGGAGCGAAGCGTAGCTTCAAAAGCGTTGCTCGCTGCAAAAGTTGAGCAATGTTCAACTTTTGAAGCTTCGACGGAAGCGTCAGCCAATCGAATCATATGCCAGTACAAGCTCTAGCCAATCAAACCGCATGCTTGTGTGTCCGGGGCGGGAGATTCATTTGATTGGTTGTTGGTCGAGTTTCAGCCC
>NW_011365073.1:58314-60676 GCF_000735185.1 Notothenia coriiceps
GCTCAAACGCACGCCGTGTGGACGGGCCCGTAATGTTTGTCAGTAATTCTGACAATCAGTAGGTTTAGCTACCCGTTTAGGCTAAGGCTTAGCTTTACAGCAGGTTCTGCAGGACATCAGGAAAGGAGTCACTGTTGATCACACCATTGTTAAATCAGGATAGCGGAGGAGGGGCCAAACATTTGTAGGTAAGTTTCCCAACAACAGGAGACAGATGCGAAAAGCTGAGTTGATTATAATATGAAATGATTTGTGAAGGTTCCAGTTTAGCTCCTTGAAAGAAAAGTGAGAAGAGAGACAAAGCCAACGGCCTTTGTGGCCAGCGAAGGGATTCGTGGACACAGGAGGAGCTGTGTTGGTGCTTCGTGTGTGCTGTGTTGTGTGTGCTGTGTGTGTGTGTGTGTGGTGTGTGTGTGTGTGTGTGGCCCGCTGCTTGTGTGTGTTGTGTGTGTATCCCAAGAGTGCCACTGGGACGCAGAAGTATAAATGTGAGTTGTTTTGTGTTGTGGTGTATGAATGAATCCACTGGACGATCATGTGAAATAGAAGTGTGTTGTGTGTGTGTGTGTGTGTGGTTTGTGTGTTGTGTGTTGTGTGTGTGTGTGTGTGTGAGTTGTGTGTTGTGTGGAGGTGTGTTGTGTGTGTGTGTTGTGGGTGTGTGTTGTGGGTGTGTGTTGTGTTGTGTTGTGCTGCGTCCCCACATCCCCCCATCCTTCCCACACAACACCACCAAGAGCTTTTGAACAACGAACTTCAGTTACCAAATTTAGACTCTCACCATGCTCAGAGAATGTCCCTGCTTGCTGTATTGAATCTATCTCTCTCGCGCGAAATAGGAGCTTTTAAAAAGAAAATACCAGAATTATTGGTGTTTTTTTTAAAACGGTTCAAACAATAATTAAAGTGGGCATAAAATATTTTTTTTCACATGACACTTTTTATTTTCTAAGATGTATTTTCTTTTTTAAACTCCTATTTTTTCTAAAATAAGGATCATACACAACAGGGGGACATTCTCTGGACATTGTTGAGAGTCTATTGTACTGCAGTTCGTTTTCAAAGCCTCTTGTTTGTGTGTGTGGGGATGGGGGACCTGGTGACCACCACACAAACACACACACAACCACACACACACAACACCACAAACACAACACAAACACCCACACAACCCACACACGTCACCACACACAACACACACACACACGACACCACAACAAGACACACAACACACCACCACACACCAGGCCACACCAACACCACCACGGAACACAACATTTACACACACTTTTCTATTCAACTGCGATGGCCGTTCAAGTATGGAATTCATTTCATACACACCACACAATACCACTCACAGTTTTAATTACTTACTTGCGGTCAGTGCAAACTCTTGGGATTAACAGTCACACCAACCAACACATAACCACAAACAGCCACACACACACCAACACCCAACACACACAACAACACAACAGCCAAACACCACCACACACCACACAACCACCAACTCCACAGCACAAGCTCCTCTGATGTCCCTGATGCGCCTTCGGCCTGCACAAGCCCGTTGCTTCTGTCTTCTCTCTTCCACTTCTTATTTTCAGGGACAAAAACTGATCAGAACTAAAATTCTTTCATATTATAATAACCTCAATCGTTTTTCCATTCGCTGTCTCTGTTGCTTGGAAACTTAACCTAAAATTGTTTCATTGGTGTAATATTTAAAAAAACAATGTATGATCACGATGAAGCTTCCTTCTGAGTGTGTCCACTTGGCAAGGACCTGCTGTAAGCTAGCTAAGCACCGTAGGGGCTAACGCCTAAGTATTTCAGAAATTTACTGATGGACAAAAAACCAAACTTGACGGCCCGTCCACCACCGGGCGGAGAGGCGTTGACGCCTTGGCCGTACAAGACGGAGGGCGTGGTCTGAAAACTCGGACCAACAACGCAATCAACCTGAATCCCCCGACCGCCCCCCCGGAACACCTCCAACCAGGATGCTTATGGTCGGCGTTTGATTGCTCTGAGGGTTTTGGGAACTGGACATATGATTTCGCGGATTTGGGCTGCGGACCGCTTCTGCTCGAGCTGCAGAGAAGTTGACAAACCAATGCCGCTCAATTTTGCGGCAAAGCGAGCACCGCGGGAGGAAAAGCTAACGCCTCTTGGCTCCCCAACAACAATGGCAGGTTCGGTGGAAGCGTGACGTCCCCCATTCAAAGTGGAATAGGGCAGGAACGCGTTGAAGCATTCAACGACCCACGCCGCCTGGTGTGAGACGCCATCGGAGCGGTGAACGTAAACAGATATTGACAGTGGGTAGACGAGGCTGTCCACAAGGTCAGAGGAGCCCCGCAGAAAG
>NW_011365073.1:60905-76188 GCF_000735185.1 Notothenia coriiceps
AGAAATCAATTATAAACCCTACAGTATGCAAAATAAAGCCGCGAAAACTGGACTACCAGGTCCTCCAGGCTAAACATAAACACATCTGCAAAAATATGGCCTACAGCTCAAAATGGCAAAGAGGTATTCTAAGGAGAGTGTCTCCGGCGTTAGGATAGGCGAGACATCCTTCTCCTCCAGCTTCTCTTTATATATACACGGCTGAGTGGAATTTGGAACACCTGGGCAGAGGCGGAGCCAGGGGCAGAAAACAAGGAGAGGGGAGCACTTAACACATGTCTACACAGACATCCACTCAAAGTCAACAATTTTTCTGAAAAATGTGCTGACATGTGGGTTTGAATTGCCATGCCTCTTTTTGGCTTTCGAGCCCGTCTCAGGATTAATGCCCAAGAAGCACCTGAAAACAATAAGCCAAAGACAACAATTTCAATTTTACATATAGATTTATATGTTGCATCGTTTATTTTAAAGGTGACCTATCATACAAAATGCACTTTTGTACGTCTTTTATACATGAATATGTGTCCCTGGTGTTCCAGGGAACTCACCAAGTGTCAGAAAACACAACCCTCTCTATTTTCCTCCATACCCAAATCTCTTAAAAAGGGGCTGCTACGGATCCTATACAGACTGATCCAGATTTGAACACTTCTATGACGTCACAGAAGTGGCACTACGGCTATTGGGCCAACTCCACCAATCAGGAGGAGACCGCCACGGACATTGCCGTTCGAAAGTGCTGGAGACGCTGTAGTACATATGCCAGGCCTGTAGATGGTGTTGTTCTCACAGAATCAGCCCATGCAAAGACAGTGTTAAATTGAGTGAAATGAGGAATGGCTAAAATGCATGATCTGTTTGGTATTTTGAAAAATAAAAAGTATAAATATGCCTTATATTGGTATGGTTCTACACTATATTATTCAAATATAGCATGATAGGTCCACTTTAAGGTACATGCAGCGGTGCCCCTTTCAATTTAAGTAAAACCTGCACCAAAGAAAGAAATTAGTATTTAAAGCCAGCAAGAGCGATAAAAGCAAGAAAATCACTTCATTTGTTGTGTTATCACAGAGGATGGTCTGAATACAGTATTTTACTGTGAAATGATACAGTAACATGTTTTGAAATCCTGGTAATCATGTATCCTGTACATTCACAGTAATTAACAGTGCCTGTATTGATTTCACTGTGAAATTCAAAATGACAGTATTATATTGTGAACATTACAGGTCAAGACTGTAAAGTGGTAAAACAGTAATTTATTGTAAAATATTACAGCTAAATATTGTGAAATCATGGTCATATTTCACAGTGTGCTAGATACTGTGATATCTGCATATGAAACAATTATAAAACGTATAGGCTATAAGGGGGGATTCAACAAAAGTTTCTTATTTTTTTCATTAACTGATAAATTGTTCTATAAAATCTCAGAATAATGGATTGAACATCAATTATTTGTATGGTTATTAATCTGTCAATTACTAACTCTCTCTGATAAGTTGTTGAACAAAATGTCAGAAAAAGTTGGTAAATGTTGATCAGTTTTTCCGAAAAAGCCAAAAGGTGATTGCATTTGATTAACACACAGTAAAACAAATAAACTGAAATAAAATCTAAATTTTAAAAGCAAAAATCTAAGAAATGTTTCTGTTTTGAGTTCAAACCCTTCTCTTGCACAAGTTCGGATATATGAATTGATCCAAGTAGCATTAGCATACAGTTTAACAGCACTATAATGTGTGCTGCCATAGTCATTATGAAAATGTCAGCGTATTTGTTCACTTAGTAACCTGTCTGCTGCATGGGGCTTTTAGCAGAGCTGCATTTGTAGTGCCACTTAATGACTCATGGCTCATGCATAGGCATGCTCCACAAGACAAAACCAAAAGAGGATTAAGCATTATGCTCAGCACCTTCGCTCCTCTCTGTCTAATGTGACAGCTCTCACAGATCAGGACTTAAATGTTGTTATCCTCTCTGGAGGACGCTTTTTTTAACTGGACCAGCAGAGCAGTAATGAGGATGTTCAATAACTCCCATTGCTCCTTTTATAAATAACTACGACAAGAACTATACTGGGGCATACAGTTAATGATAAGAGTGCCATTTCGCTTAGTGCGCACCCCTGCTTTTAATTTAAAGTGAAAAGGAGAGATTGTTAACTTGTTAGAATTTTCCCCACGTCGCCCACGTTAGTCTATACTCCTTTGGCGGCTAGTACAGAGGGTTACTTGTGTCTTAAACATGTGACTGAGTGAGAGAGGGGGAACACAGAGAGCTCAGGCGTCCATGCTGCGCTGCTGGGGCGCGTACCTCCAGCTTCCATAGCTCCTGCGCTCCTCCACACAGCGATGCGCAGTAGGCGGGACAAGTTGGGGAGAAAAACGCCGCTGGGGGTGAATTCATAACGGGATATATAACAGTCTTCATGGGGTGTCTTTCTGCGTCCTGCTAGCTGCGTTCCGTCGCATATGTCCGAGGCTGGACCCCGCCGGTGTGTGGCTGAAACAAATGCGCAGACGCGTCTTTTTAGTCCTGTAACCGACAGCCCCTTTGCGCTCATTGAGTCTCTCTCCTCCTCTTCCTCCTCCTCCTCCTCTCTCTCCTCGTCTCTCCTCTTGACTACATCTCCTGCTGGATGATTTCATTTTGTAAAGTCATTATCCCCCAGAAAGGTCAAAGCCTCTGCTTCCAGGAACTGAATTACACTGGGATAAGACGACTTTTCACCCACCAACCGAAAGTCAAAGTTTCTCGCCGTTGCACGGATTGCTCCGGAGCAGCCTTCAGCACCGATCACTGTTCCCTCTGCTCGGATCCCTGAGTGTGTACTAGTGTTTTTTGGAGTGCTGTTTTTTGCCTCTCTCCGCGGAGTTGCTGTTGAATCCTCATAAACTGTGACATGAGTTTACAATATCGGCAGTTGAGATCCACCGAGATTCAGCAAGAGAATGGGAAATACTGAGTTCAACTTAACCTGCTGTTCCAAACCGCGGTGAGTTGTTGACATCATGCATTTTATTGTATCGAATTTGGATGTATGAATATAACATAGAAAACATAAAACATATACATCACCTACCTGTGGATATTTTCTGCAAACGTGTTTTGTTTCTTTTCTGGAAAATAACAGCAGTGTGCTCGACCTGGACACACATTTGCTGTGCTGTTGTACATGTGTTGCTTTCTGAGGCTTGACCATAATACAAGTACAAACTCCCACAGACACACAAATACACACACACACACACACACACACACACACACACACACACACACACACACACACACACAGTCACTCATGCATGACAATGACTCATGCATATAAACAAACTATCTCCAGCTGCTTTCAGGAAAAGCATACACCATATTGCTTTTCATGCCTTGTCAGTACATACATGAGCACAATCAGACAATCATTCCCAACAAACATATCTAATCTGTATTCCTTAGGGTGTATTGGCATCCTTGCCTGTAGGATCATATCTCTAACACTGATGTGTGCACGCAGCACCGTTTGCCAAGCACCAGGGAGGCACACAAAACCCAGCTCGCTTGCTCACTCAAATACAAAGTCTCAGTGATTTCATAATTATACATTTCAGCCTCAAGCAGTAACCCTGGAATAGGGCACATGAGTCAGGGCAGCCTTGTGGGACTGTCGGTGGATGCTCTGATTATCTGCCAAATGCCCTGGAAGAAAACAAATAACATTTTAAATGCAATCATATTGGCCCAAGGGCAGGCTGGCATAGGTGTTATTTAAACATAACTTTATATTGAGCCAGGGAGAAACCCACTCCAGTTGCGAGAAGGTGGTCTTGTAGCAAAGCTTTATGGGGGAAAAAATATGTGAATCACCGTGGTTATTCACATTGCCACTTGCCAGTGTTAGGCAGAAGTGCCAGATTCTTAGAGTTTTGATATGGCCACAACAGGGCCACTGTTCAGTGCTGTCCTCATCTATCCTGGGAGACTGGTGAACCCGACCGTGTCTAGGCCTGAAAGGCACACTGTCTCCTCCTATGAAAAGAGAGATTTCTCTCCTTGAATTGCTCTCCTGTCCCACAAAAAAGGAAGAACTCACCCACTTAACACATTTCTCAATTTTCCCATTGTTAGCATGTCCATTTCAGGCTTGAGGTTTTTTCGTGTGTGCTTTCCTTTCAGGTTGCTTGTGGATTTGCTTGTCGCTGATAAAAAACAGATGTCTCTGATGAGCACATACTTGAAAAGGAGTCAAATTGTGCTTGAAAAACACTTTAACACGGCAACTGTGACTGAGCAGAGAGCCATCTATAGGCTTCTAGACTAATGCCAACAGGAGGAATTACACGCCTGACAGGGCTCCTTGTTCTTACTGTTAAGTGTTGGGTGCCTGATATCACTGGATGAGGCATCATCCGTAGGTGTGATGGCTGGGGAGAGAATGGGAGAGGAGGGAAAACGAAAGGAAATCTGCCACCCCCCACCCACAGCCACTGTAAACACATCAGAAGGGAATGGAAATACTCTTTGGAGTTAATGGTTCTCTATTGCTTTCGGTAAGGGGTGGGTGGGATGTAAGAAAGCTAATCAGTGTTTGATGTAATGAAGAGGGCCTTTTCTGCGTGAAATGCCATTGAAATACATGCGATCATAACCTATCTTTGCAAGGAAGGAAGTGGGAGGTAAAGACAGGTAAAAAGTCTGAAATAAGAAGATAAGGGGTAGAAAGTAAAGAACTTGGCATGAAAAGAAGAAATGACTGACTAAGCGGGTTTTGGTGGTATTTCGGGGTCAAGTCTTGCCAGGATCTGCTCAATCTCCACATCCCATTAGTTTATGATAATAAGCAAACAGACCAGTTTGACTTTAATCTGAGCCGATGGAAAAAAGTGGGTTGAGAAGACAAGATGAGAAAAAGGCAAAAAAGGGAGAATGTCTGTAAAAGTGGACCGACATTTTTTATCATTGCGCGGTTTGAGTCTGACAAGGGTGTTAAAGTAAAAGATGTCAGATTAAGTCGGACTGTTGCATTAAACTAAACTTCTCTCCGAGGTCACTGGTAATTGAATGTAGAGTGAACATAATGCTGTAAAGGCACAGAGAGACACTTCCTTTCTCTTGCGGCGAATTTGCAGTGAGGCACAAAAAGTAATGTTCTCAATTTAATTATGTTTGAAGTGGGTACTTCTTTTCACTAAAACAGGCTAGCATCAGCGATTCAACTATCATAACCAAGGACAAACTAAAAGCTTGACTAAAATGAATCGGTACAGTACGTAAATGTACGTCAAATGTCTCCCTCGTTATGTCATGTTATCGCCACAAAACAAATCTTAAACACTCCTGTCATGTTTGGGTCAAATCTGACCAATTTACTACTGTCATCAATCACAAATATTGTGTTTTAGATTTGATTGCCTCAAGGACTTATGACTCCACTGTAGGCATTTGAACATAATATTTATACAATTGCTGATCAGCACTTCATCTTTTTAATACCTGTGTTTTTCCTGGTCAAAAATGAAACTGAATTGAATGGGTAAGCCAGCCTAGATTATATTCATCCATCAGATAGTTCACACCAACAAATCGACAACCATGTTCATTTTGGGATTCATTTTCAGTGCCTATTTTTTGCTTATTCACTGCAGTGACAGCATCTATGTAAACCAGCAGTCTAAGACAGTGTGTATAGCTTAAACGGGTGTTAAATACAAGTTAGTAATGATTAATGGTTTTTGGAGCAGTTAAAACTGACCGAACACCAAAGAAAGGGGGGAGAAGTTTAAAGCTGCCTTACAAAGGAAATGTTGAAGGGTGTATTTTCAACGTACACATGTGAGACAAGATGACGTGAAAATAACAGCCTTAACAGATTGCATGCTTTCTACATCTCCTAAAGGAAGTGAAGTAAGAATAGACCAGAATCATGCTTTATTTGGCCAATGTTCCAGTAGAAGACAGAAGCTAAAAAAAAAATCCAGAGAGAAAAGTGCAAAAGGAATGCATTGCAACCTTTGTCCCTGTGTGTGAAAGGCCACCAGCCGAATAGATCTATTTGTGTTTTACTGAGATTTATAGAAGCCTTAGTCTCTGTTTGCTCACTCGGTGATATGCAGCCCATATAAAACACGTGCAAGCCAGAAATTTTACAGTCTGGGTAGCAATTATTAAGGTGACTTTTCCCCTGTTTGCTTTCAGCTTGAAAATGTACAATAGTTTCAAATGATTTGCGACAACACCCTTGACGATTTGAAATTGCACACTTAATTTCAACGTGTTAAAAGCCGTACACACATATGGACCGCCAGCTGAGTAATTGATTGACTCCGCCCGTATAATTAATCTCCTATTGCTGCCACAGTCATCAAGGAAAAGATTAACACACACACACACACACACACACACACACACACACACACACACACACACACACACACACACACACACACACACACACACACACATTCTGTCTGTGCTTGCTTAGTTATATTGACAATCAAATATCAAGGTTTGTATAGAATTGATTCGCGGGAGCATGGACATATGGGAGTTAGCTTTTTGTTATTATATTTAGCATAATTTTTTTCCTATTTGCGTGATGATGGGAAATGTATATTGCAGAGTGTGAGGTGGCTGGCTTCATTGCTAGCCGTCTTCCATAATTAATTGTCGCCGTATTAGAAAATGTCCATTTGCTTTGGTTTTTCATCAGGTTAATGCTTCCTCCAGCCAAAATACGATCTTGCTTCTGTGAGAGAACGGATTTGTTGGCCTGATCTGTTTCCATGCTGGGCCTTGGAGATGTCTTCTGGGTAGTTTCTCCATCTTTATGAGCAATGCTTTTTTTTTTTGTTGTAAATATTGGTTGACGGATAAAATGGGATTTCAGATGTGATTTATTCCTTATGCTCCTTGACGCTTGAGTAAGCAGTTTTCTGAAAAAGGCAAACAAATAGATGGAATAAATGTTCTCGTCCCTGCAGTCAAGGGACAAGATTAAAATGTAATGTCACAAATTCAGGTCAAATGTAGTTGCTATTCACAAATGTATCCTTATAATCGTCAAACTATTTCCTAAAAGATTCCAACAACAGATAGTGGTATCACTTTATTTGGTTTGGATCACAGATAGGATAAATGCCTTTTTTGGTGAAAAAACAAACAGTTGGTCACCCTAAACAAGTACATGCATATACAGTAGCTTCGCATATACTTTAAGACCTGATGTTAACATGTTTAAGTTATATAAAAATTACCCTTCTGTTTTCACATTCTGTCCTTTTAAGGCTCAAGCTAGCTAAATACATGTAAACATCAAGCTACAGTAGCCACAGTTGTGAGCCTTTAGCTAGGGTTAACAGCATTCTAAACTATTTGCAACATTTTCCTCTCCTTCTATTGAGACATGTTCTTAAACCTTACGTTATATGGGTTGTTTGCCAAATAAAAAACCCCAAAAAGACTGCCTTTCCCATTTGTAATAAGATGCTGTCTTTTTGAATATTGGTTGAAAAATTGAATGGGATCTTACAAAAGTTGTTTCTGATGTTAGGTACATTTCTGATCCTAGAAAAGAATGACACACTATAACAAATCACTGGTGTATTTGTGGCACACACTGGCCAGGTCTAACTGCTACCTGGTTTAAATGTTGATCAACTGCTTCGATTGAATATTAGAACACAGCAATTTTAGACGATTTGGATTTCTGTCTAGCAGTAACAACCAAACCCCAGCAAACTGACTAACAGGCAGATAACCTCGGAGCTTTGCTTATTCTTGTTTAATCAGTGTTCAAACAGCTTGATATTTCATGACGTTTACTCATTTTTTGAGAATTGCTTATTAACATGAATGGATGGCATGTTTCAGAAGCCAGCTACAGAAAGCTGCTTGTTCTTTGAGACTCCTGCTGTATAACAAGGTTACAGTAGATACAATGGATTTTCATATGCTCCATAACTGTGATTGATGTTGGCGGTTATTTTTTTCGCATATTTCTGCTTCTCCCAGGTCCCAAATTCGTCTATTTGGATTTCTGTTATGTTTGTGTTTGGAGTTTATTATTATATTGCAAACAAAAAGGAATGTATAGCTACTGATGAATAGCCAATAACACAAGATGTAATCCGTAATAACGTAATGGTGGATTTTGTATTCTGTTAATGAAATGTTTTTTTATCAGTTGCCTTGACTGTTACAAATCAATCTAAAAAAAATTCTGATTTACAATGTGACCATGGGTTTTTGGTTAAGACACAAAAACGTATTGGTTAGGTTTGGGGACAGATAGTAGTATATCAAGGGTTAAAATAACTCCAAAGTGTCAACGCCTCGCTCCGCAGACTTTGACACTGTATAGCAATGTTACCCTACTCTCTCCTTGGTTCCTGTCCTATATATTTACAGCTGCTAAATGGTTACAGGCATAGTCCACTTAGAGGGGTATTTTTTAAAACAAGTTTTGTCCCCATTTACTCTTTAAATAAAGTCTTGTCCACGAAAAAAAAAGAAATCATGTCCATAAACATACAAAAACACAATTGAATTGCTGTCATGGCCAGTCTACAGGTTAGGACACACACACACACAGATAACATTTAAAAACGGGTTTGGGGTCTGTGTCATCAGGATATTATATTAGGGGAAATGTAGAACATTCTGGGGCCTTTGTTAAAAAATATATACTTGAAAAATGACTCTAAATCTATGTTTTAAACATAAACACATCCTATTAACAAGCTTAGTAACATCACCATATTGGCCATGTCCTTTTTAGCACAAATGATCACTTTAAAATGTCCTTCCTTGTCTACACGAAAAGATTGAAAGTGAAGTTTCTCAAAAATATCGACCCTAGTGTTTTACAAATGTCAGTTTTCAGTGACCTAAAACTCTGCTCGGTTGTAGAAAAAAGTTCAAAATGCATAGAAAAAGCTTTTGTTAGGAACAAAAAATACAGTGTTCTTAAGGACTAGGCTTTGGTAGAGAAATGTCATTTTGGGGCACTTGTTGAAAACGTTGTGTTTCTTGGAGGACAGTCTCTTTACGAATGTGGAAGCACAGTTTGTGGCAAAGAAATTGAAAACACTACAATACATTTTTATACTTTGCGTTGGATTAGGTCAGATGAAAAAAACAAACTAATTTAATACATTCTTCAATAATAATTAATTATTAAATATGCAGCACTGGGGTTCACAGACCCAAAAAAATTAGCCTGTTTCGTTTTGTGTGCTCTTCTTATTAATAATATCTCTAAATATACAATCTCCACAAATTATTCTGCATCATTATAACAGCAGCCCATGTAAATAACCAAAGTAAATACATTTTTTCTTTGTTTTGTGGCATCACTAAACTAATTTACATACAAAATGGATTATAAGAGATGAATAATATTGAAGCTAAAATGCAAATCAAGATAATTTAAGTCAGACTTTAAAGTGCTTACATTTTATTTATTTTTTAAAATGTTATTTCCTTATGTTGCGGTTTTTTTCAAACCATTCAATCCCTAACTTAGAGCTACAACATATCTAGGAGGTTAAACAGTTAATCCAGTAGTTCACAGAAAAACACCTTCACAAACGTTTGAGCAAAACAAAAAAGCAAAGCAACATATATCTGCTATCACTTTGAGTTTTCATACTTTGAGTTTTAATGTCTGACGCTTTTATACGCCCATTTGTAGATCTGTACGTGTGTGTTCGTGATTGTTTGTAGCTGCACTTTACAATGCAACATGTTTTTGCTTTGATGCGTTTTTTTTCCGAGGACACGACGGGAGCTCATCCTTTGTATTTGTTTGTAAGACAGCCGGATGAGTGCAACTGGCAGTCATATATTATAATTTCACAAAGGCTGTGTTTTACCGCTGGCGCCAGTTTGAGAGGTATTGTTGACAGTTGTTGGAGGAGAAGATAACTGGGTTAATTAGGGCCAAAAACCTCATTAGTCAGCACGGGGGGGAAGATGTAAAGTTTATCAGTTCCTGTTTCCCTACTTTGAGGATGATTTCAGGGTTGGCTAGCAGAACAATTACAAAGCGGATACTGTTGGAGAAATTATAATGAAATGTTTTAATCAAGCCCCCTCCACCCCCTGCAAAGCGTGTGCCTACACTCCATCTCTTTTCTCCCTTTAAATGTGTTCAAAGTGTGAGGTGTCACAAAAAGAGACTCATTTCAATTTGCATACATGCAGTGCCAACTAAGAGGATCTGCTTTGGCGAGTGTTCCAGTACTGGATATGAACACACATTGCAAAAACACACATACATACATCTACACACACGAGGCTCAGGTAGGTGACCGATACGGCTCCGTCATACCAAAAGAGAACAGATGTTTGGGGAATGAATGCTCTGCTTTGTCCCGCTCTCAAATGAAAACGGCTGCTGAAATGCTCGAAAAAAAGATTAGGCTCGGGGGTTCCCACATTTCATCAAGCTTATTGTATGCTCCAAAAGAAAGGGGGAGATTCAGGATCCAACACTGCATTTAGTAGCTAGACCTATAACTCTGCAGGGAAGATGGGATTCTGGCAGCCGCACAAAGTTACAGGAAGTGCTGCCTGGAAGAAGTGCTCCCAAATCTTGTGAAGACAGATAATCTATTCATCTAAAAAATCACAGATTGGTGGGAAAGGCAAATAAGTGAGCTTGTTCTCTTTGTCAAAATCAATTGAGATATTAACTCAAAGTGGCAAGACTGGCCATTTAATTTAATTAAGCTCTCAAAGTCTGCGACTCCATCACATCATTTCTTGAATAATGTCAATAATATCACCCACCATGGCTTCTTTTAAATGATGGATTTCACCAAAATGACACATTTGCACATTTACAATATGTCAACTCCAATATGGATGTTTTTTCAATGCATGTAATGGTACAGGAAAAGTGGAAATACAAAGAGAGATGTGATTCCACACAGAGGTTCCAAATAGCCGCAGGACGTGCCAGGCCCACACTGTGTACATCGTACCTTAATGTAACCACCAGTAGTGCTCGTATTGAAAAATGCCTTTGACTCACTCTCATCGTTTTGTTGACTTTTCTTAACATTATGCCTTAGGGAAGTACATTTCAATATATGAGAATGTTACAGTATGAGCATGTTATCCTTTTTGCTTGAGTGGTTGTCTTCCAACACGTACTCCAGTTTTCTCCATTTTCAATTTGGTTTCTTGATTGAATTTATTGACTGAGGTTATCTCTATTTTTGGGTCATACCAGTTCAACGAGCAAATAGCATGTCCTTGGTCGAGGCCCTATCATGCTTTATGGGGTTTACCTCTCCCTGTAGTGTGTTCAATTGTTTTAGTGCATGTAAATGGACTGCAAAGGCTTAAATCCCAATGTTAATACCAGAGACAGTTTCTCACACATTCCTTCCCTGCCTAAAACTCCTTTTTGTTAATGCCGCGACATAGTGTCATCACCACGTAACACTCGTGTATCTATTGGCTGGTGCTACAACACATTGTTCGTGATAGGCTAAGGGGTGGTACATCTCTATGCGATTGATCAATCACAACAGAGCCGGCCAGCTAACCAATCAGAGCAGACTGGACTCTGGTTTCAGACAGAGGGTGAAAAGAGGTATTGCAGCGCAGGCAGTATGAGGAGAAATATAGACTTTTTCAACATTAAAGCATGTAGACATATAGAGGCACAACATACAATTACAAAACCTTAAAATTAAAATAATATTTTAAAATCATTCCATATCCAATCATTTTTTTTTTTCAAATATAAATGCCCTAAGGAAGAAAAAATACAGGGAAACTAAACTCTCTTTCTCTGCCATTGTAACGACAAGAGATTACAGATGACATGAGTCATCACAGTGGACTTGTTAAGAAATTGTGCAGATAAAGTATTTTATATTCATTGGTGATTACAGAATTTAGCCTGTCATTATGACGGGCAGTGGGCTTAAAAATGTTGTAGTGTTTGATGTTGGCTGTGCCTCACTCGAAACGGCCATTTGTTTAAAACCCTCCTTTTTTTGACCGTTCTGACAGAACATAAAACACTTTGAAACAGATATTCATTTCCTGCAGAAACACACAGGTCCTTGACATTGGTGTCATTTGAGAGATAAATTGCAAATATCTGCTTCCTTTCTGTTCTAAGAAGGGGTATACTATACATTTCCTCTGCAAATGTTTCAGCCATTTTTTATGCAGGACAAATAGTGCGTCACAGACAGAGGCGATTTTGCAAGGAGTCCACAAGCTGAATGTTTATTTCGCCAGAGAGCCATTTCTAAACCTTGAGGGCCTGTTAACGGATGTTTCCAAAAGCAGAAAAAATGCTTCTGACAGCTCATACTGTTTTTAATTTTAACTTACCGTTATGATTACCTTGGTGCTGCTAGAGCATATCTGGCAAGGTTTTCTAATTCTGAAAGGAGGTTATGAAAACATTAAAAAACAAAACAGTCAGTTAAAAGCTAAAATCTTCATGGGTAATTGGTAAAAGGCTGCTGTAGGGTGCCACATCCTGCCTCTGAAAGATATTATTCCTGGCATTTGCCTGTCGAGAGACCAAAGTCCTCATTACATTCATGTGTGGGAAAATCTATTCCCCCATCATTTGCACTCTCCTCACAATTCCATTGAGAGGACATCACAGGAACAAACAGAGATTTCATTTTATACAGAGGCTCCAAACAGCCCCGGGTTATTGGTGGCCCACGTTGTGCAAAATCATATTCGAGTGGATACACTGCAGCGCGGGTGCTTGTCTCCTGTTTGAAATGAAATTATTTCTTGTTGAACCACCCAACATTTTGTTTCTTTTTTTTTCTGCCTAAAGGAGAAGCATTCTCTAACATTGTTTGATGAAAAGAGGTGATTGTATTAGGTGGGATGTGTGACATAATGCACTTGTAAGTGAAAATGGCATTTATCTGATCTCTTCTAGGCAGTATATTACAAAGGCTTAGTGGAGGGCTTTGTTTGGGTGATAATGTGATTATAAGACTGGCACAGACCTGCTTGAAAACAACCAATGTTTACAGACATATCATTTCAAGTGGGTGAACAAATAACAGAGGATGTGAGTCAATATCGGGTTTTAGAGGTATTTGATAATGCAGAGAAGGAAGGGAGTGTGTTGTTTGAGGATGGAGAGACACAAAACCAAAGAGACAAAGAGAGTGAGAGGAAGGAAAAGAAAGCAAGCGAGCAACAGGGAACAGAGAGTGTTCTCCTGCATCAGCTTTTTGGACAGCTGCCTGTAGGATGATAGGATTAAAGAGTCTTTTAAGGTGACCTCTGTGATATATTTGTCTATTAACACACCATGCACACCCCTTAGAGATAGGTCACTCCATACAAAACATGCACTTTGTGAGTCAAGGCAGTGTTTCACCTATAATATATTGAGTCACTGTGAAGACCAAGGGTAATTTTCAGACTCACCTAACAAAGGATGCACTTGTAGCTGTTTTGAGGCCAAGTTTATGGCAGTGTAGACATTGTCACATTACACATCATACAGCTAATCTCAAATAGAATGCTTTAAGATAACTATAATGGCACTCTGCCAAGAATGCATTCATGTGCTCCTTGGAAGGTCCCCATTCCGTTTGTGTGTGTTCAAGAGATTAAAGTAGTACATTGGAAACAACATGCATGCTACAAAGACGATGGTTAGTGTTTCATCGCTCAGAGCGTTAACAACACTGTTTAAGTTGTTCAAATTTAAGGGGGCGTTGACATCAATTCTCTCCCAGCTTTTTGAGTATTCCGAAACCACAAAAATGCAGCACCAAGGCGCTATTTCACAATGTTAACCTAAATGACACTTCATTCGTATATGCCAAACGTGTTGTATCTGCTACAGAAATAGGTTATTCCACGATCCATGCTTCAACCTTCCACCAAGTTTCGGAACAATTGGGTCTATAGTCTTTCCGTAATCCTACTCGCAGACAAACAGACCAAATAAGCCAAAAGCATAACCTCCTTTGTTGAGTAAGATGCAACCCTAAAGTCAGATGTTGTCAAACCACACACAGTCTGATTCTGCTGTCTGTGTGGCCCTCTGCTGCTGTAGGTATAGAGGGCTAAGTGTGATGCTGGAACATTGAGCATGGCAGAAGATAACAGAAAAACCGGAAAAGACAGCTCTTCTTCTGTGCGAATAAAATATTCAACACCACTGGAATGAGAACAAAAAATTGCCGAAGGACTCTTTCACAGCTTAAAGGCATCAACAACAAAATAAGTTAATACAGAATTGGTGAGAATACGCTCCATTTCAGTATTGGGTATTGTTACGTCCCCACTAAGGTCTAGGGGACCTGGAGACAATAACACACAACAACCAATAATTATGAGGGAGTCAGCGTAAAGGTTGACAAAAGGTTTATTTCTTAAGCCCTAACTGAACATAAATTGAACAGAAATACTCTTCGTGGGAGGAGGAGGAGGAGTCAAAGGAGATTGTGCCAAACAAAAGAAACAAGCATAACAAAACCAGGCCTCTACATCTATCCTTTGAAACCAAAACAAAAACCCTCACTAATGGCGCATTCACACTACAGCGCGGAGCTCGCTTTAAGCGTGCCGAGCCGTGCGGGGCCTGTTTTTGGTTGCGCTTCCACTTGGCCTAGTTCCGGCCCGGGGCTACTTTTTCACCTTTTCTCTGACCCGACTAAATCGTGGTTCTATCGAGGCCAACAAACAGGGCTGAGTCGGGCTGAGTTTGCTAAACTAGAGAGAGAATCGCTGTCAAGGGGGCTACAACTACAACAAGATGAACATATTTTACAGTGATTTAAATTGTAATACACGTTTCAAAATGATGCCGAAGTAACAAAATACTGATACCGGTTAGTAAAAACCATGAATTAAGGCTTTGACAAGTCTGCAGACAGACGGCAGGCGAAAAACCTTTTAAAATGCGTGTTTTCTAAATGGAGCTTGGCTAAGCTAACGTTATATATGCTCCGACCGTCCACACTCACAACAACGGACTACAGACATAAATAAACCAGCGACTGTATTCGCCATGACACAGACAGTATGTGGTTTGTACTCGTTTAACTTTTGTCTAGTTTCTGAACAGATATGAAGCGCTGTGAGCTCTGAGTGCTAAGAGCTAACGGCTGTGTTCTTTTTCTGGGGAGCTCATTGGAGATGACGTCACGGCTCCGCCTACACTGCGTTACTATAGATCAAGGGTCGGCAACCTTTTTGATATGAAGTGCCATTTAAAAAAATAATTGTTATCAGCGTGCTAACGATCGAGAATTATCAACGGGGG
>NW_011365073.1:76210-96616 GCF_000735185.1 Notothenia coriiceps
CATAAGACTTAATTTAAAATGAACTTAATCAAATCTAAAGGGCTGAGAGGAAGGGTACGTGAGAGGCACCCTACATGTCCCAAGCAGGGCTCCCCCTCTCCAATTAACACCTGGTGCCTATATCTCTTCCAACGGCGACGTCAGCACTCAGGGGTGTTTCTCATCTCGAGTAAAGCTGCTCCAGAGCCACTAGTTCAAGCCACCGTCATTGAGGGCGCCAACAGATGTTCCAATCCTCCAGCATACTTGGAATTCTACGAGCCCAGCGTACTTCGTTTAGGCGCAAATTCGAGCTGCACATGTGTAGCACTCCTCGGTCTGTAAAATCCCACAATGCTTTGCGCCACGACCAATTTCCTCAATCTGTTGCGGAAGATGTAAGGCGGGGCCTCTCATTTGACGCACACCTGCACACTTGCTAGCCTGTTCCACTCTTTGTTTTCCGAATGCCAGGAAGTATTCTTGCCTCACTTCTGAAGCAAGATTGTCGGCACGCAGACATGTGCTACCAAGCAAGCGTACTCGCGATTGAGAAACACCCACAGAGTTGGTCAGTTGTGTGTGGCCTCTGGAGGCTCCCAGTGTAAGAAAACGTTTTGGTAAGCTGGTAAGTCGGTTAGCGGCCCCGCTACGTTAGCCTTTGTTCTTTGGAAGGTATTTTTGAGTTTGTTAGCAATAAAGCCTTTTTTTGGATTTGAACACTGCCTCTGTCGTGATTGCTGCACTACCACTTTCCTCTTTATCTGCCCAGTCCTGTTACACAAATATCAATCGAACCAAAGCCTGATGTGTTTAGAGTGTTCCATTTAAAACACAAGAGAGCTTTGAAAGGAATTTGTGCAAACACTAAGACTGACCTACAAACCTTGGAATGTGACTTGCGATTTGCTCAGGGGGCCGCCACCGCTCTGTTGACAGGTGTTTGAGAGTAGCCTACTACTGCATATGTACAAAAATAGTTTGAAATTAAGTAAAGCCTTTTGTGACTCCACAAGGAGCTTCAATCTGATGAATTAGCATTCAACTAACATCACTTGAGGCAATTTCTATTTTTGATGCACTGAGTGTAGCCTACTCTTCATCTTTGCTTGAGGCTAATGGTGTGGGGCTAAATTAGCTGATACTAGCATAACATATCTAAACATTTTACTGAAATGTTGCAATGAAGTTGCATTGTAATTTAAGTCCAAGGTTTTTTAACTGTTATTCATGACTCAAATAATTTTTAAATGAAACGATACTTAACGAAAATACACTCAAAAAGTAGAAAAAAATATATATGCATACTCTGGTCCAAAAATGGTCCCTCTTCTATGCAATAGCCTCAATGCAAAAAACATTCCGATTCACAAAGATCATGCAAACGCAGTCACAATGAAGTTGTTGGTGACTCCACAAACGTTGTGGTAACTCTGCAACTTGTCAATAAGGATATTGAAATATCTCAAACCCAATAAAAAAATAGGACATGTTAAAATGTTAACTAATTTCCGTGATCTGGGACTCATTCCTGCAGCGCTCTATTGCCAATGAAATCCTATTATCATAATAGCAAACTAAAACCTAATGATAGTGTATGTACACACACACAGACACACACACCGAGGTCAGGCAGGCCGAGTCCTGGGAGCAATGACAGCAATGTCGGCCTGAAATTGATTTCTAAAATAACAGCTCATCAGGTGTTATTTAAAAATATGATATGCATCCACAAAAATAGGCAGCCATAGGGCTAATTATCGATGATTCAAGCATGCAGGAGGAATGTAATATTGTTTTTATTGTTACATTTTAAATCTCTCTCTATCCACCTCCGGCTGTTGTGCCCTCATCCCATTCTGTCTGCTGTGTTTTCTGAGAGTAATGATTTCTGAAACGCACATGTGCACACACACCCACACACATGGCCAAATGGCTGAGTTAACTTGACAGATTGTCATCAGAATACTGTAATGGGACTCAAACCATCCCCACACACACAAACACACACACACACGCACACGCACACGCACAAGCACACAGAGCAAAGGAGTGTGTAACAGCAGGGGGAGATGATTGACAGGTCTCAAGATGGTGATGGAGACAATTGTAAGCCCTGGACAGCAGTCTGAACAGCAAGTAGTTGGACATACATAAAACACAGCAACAGCGACTTTTTATTTCACCAACAAAAGTGTGACTGGGTGAGTGTGTATGTGCATGAGTACTTTACTTAAAACAATTAGCATTTGAGGTACAACTTTTGTTGCTTGTTAGAAAAAATCGAGTATTAAAGGAAGTTGAGTACAATTTTCAAAACAGCTGCACAGCAATTAGACTTAACGTAATGAATTCACACTTAGAGGCAAAACTATTTATTCACAAAGTATGACTGCAACAGCTATGTGTTTCATTATTAATCACCGGTATGTAAAAAAATTCCCCTTTTACCAAAATAAAGTTATTGTGGTAGGAGGGAAGGATGGAAGTGATGAATCAGAGCAAAAGTGTTAAATTGTTCTATCCTCAAAGAAGAAAGATCGATTCAGAGCACATCACAGCGCATTTAACTTTAAAGTGCTTGGATTTATTTGATGACTCATTTCACCAGCAGCCCTTGAGAAAACCAATTTTAGTTTTGTCGGGCAGTTTATTTTATTATGGATCAATCATTGATTCATTTTTTTACAAATCATCTTCAGTTTTATAAAATGTCAAAATAATTGTCTTTTACTTTTTTTCTCATAAAATGTTAAATGTTTCGTTTTAAAACACCATGTTGAAAATGACAATGGAGGAAAAATATTAGAGTGTTTGTTAGAGTCAAGCAGATAGTGTTAGCTTATATTGATTGATATTGCAGTAACCCAAGGTTTGAGAGTAGGGAAGTCTCCCAGCATGCCCTGGGGCATTGAACTCATTGATTTCTCAAATTGTTGGCGGTGTTATTCGGTTCTACATCATGTTCCACAGTACAATATTTCCACTCTTTGTTTTTTAGAGAGGGGGGCCTTTATAATTCACGTGAATCACGATCTTCAGCAACCTTAAGCCCACCTAAAATAATCTACGACGTGGCCCTTATTAAAGCACTTTATTGGAAATGATATTGCTTGCATGCAATCAAATGCACTTCCATTAAATCAGGTGAATTCACATTAAATGATGGAGACCAGGAAAAAAAGGGAGTGAGCTTTCATCTGTCGAGGCTGAAAAAACTTGTTAATGTAAATCTGTTGTATTATGTGGTTTATGAACAGATTAAACTTCAGGACAAGGTCATTGCAAGGGCGTTTTATCTATCAGTGATAAGAGTCATGTTAACACTGGGGTTCGTAGCTGAAGAGGTTTTTTCTTTCCATTTTTGAAGTGTAAAATCAATAGAATATTATACATATATATTTGATATGAGTGCACACACTGGACAAAATGATTAATGAAAAGACTATTCATGATTAGGCACACTGCAATAGTTGGTCTGTGTTGTCATGCAGAAAAGGCTCTGTCCTATTATGTATTTATTTTTTTGTTCAATCTCAGGCGTGTTTCTTTGTTGTTTTTTTTGTTTTTATACTTTTTGTAACAATATGAGTTTGTCTTTTTAAACAAATAAATAAAAGGTAGGAAAAAGAAAATCAAGAAATATTGATTTGTCATGATATTGAGTCAGATCTCTTGCATTGCTCCTACTTTCATTCAGATTTAAATCATGTTCTACAATACAGTTTCCAGGAATCCACTTTTGCTATGTTTGGCCATTGCCAGTGAATGTGTCTGGATTGTGAACAATAGGTTCCCCAATTCAAGCACTTTGAGTGATCAAAAAACAGTGAGGTTGTGCATAAGCCTGAGTTATGGGAAGGGGTGTGAATACTTTAGCAAGCCACTTTAAAGGACATGTTGTGCGTCATGTCTGCATATTTAACAATTTGTGTGACATACAGTATAAGACCCCAGTCTCATTTGCAACTTAACACAGTCACATTAATAAACATTAGTATGATTCTTTTTCAAGATAGACCCTGTAAAAGCAAGCATAAATCAAAAAAAGAAATGTGATTTCTGCCGGTACCATCTATCTCATGTCCATCGGCAGTCCCTGGGCATGAACACACAATCAACGGTAACTAAAAACACTCCATTTACATGCAACACCATTACATAGTCTCTGTCACACTGAGAATTCTACAGACAGCACACATCAACATACAAATACCAGCAAATGTGGTTAATGCTGTGAATCCAAACAAAACTGCTTGGTTATGTAAACGCAACAAATGGTTTTGGAAGACTTTGCTCTTTGATCAAGACCCAATTCGCTCTAAATTAGTAGGCCAGTGCATGACATGCTAATATGAAAACATAGCTCTGTATTTTTTTGCCTGGTCACAACCATAAAAAGAAGATGACATTATTGAAAATTTCAATGTGATGTTTAAAAGTGTCGGATTCACATGCTGCGTTTTGTTCCATTAATAAAAACTGCCTATAATTAAGGTATTAAATGCAAAATGTGTAATACAAATGATAGAATAACCGAGAAAAGCAGCAGCATTTAAGCCGTTGAAGAGGTTTGTTCTTGAGTCACTAGTAAAATGATCAATTCCTTATCACATGATAATATATATTTTTTCAAATAAATTACAATTCATACAACTAGCTGCACATCATGCTGCTGCTAAAGTTTGAAATATTGTACATTTTATGTTTCTCTGTGGCTTTTTATTTTGTAAGAGGGTGTTTTTATGTATACTTATCCGAACCTTTGTCTCTGTGTGTAGGTGTTCGGGGGGCGTTGAGGTGATGCAGGTCCCCCGGTCATCCCAGTGGAGGAGCCAACTAACGACAAGTGGCTTTGGCTGCTGAACCCCGGCCCTCCTCCCCTCCACCATCACCACCCTCACTCCTCCTTCGCTCCCTCCCTCTCTGATGGCTCTATGGGGCGTCCTCAGCCTGGGCCTTCACTGCTGGGTGTGTTTACGGTCTTCAGTAACAGCAGCAGGAGCGACAGCCAGCCTCCCCAATGACAAGCCCGGGGGCCCCCTGGACTGGCTCCTGTCTGATAAAGGGCCTTTCCACCACTCCCCAGAGTACATTGACTTTGTGGAGAAGAACCGGCAAGGCTTCTCCACAAGATACAAGATATACAGGTGAGTCGTGACAGCAGGATGAAGGGCCACTTTAAACTCCTACTATATCACTGCTCCTTGTATATGCATGACAAATCTCCCAGCAGCCACATCAAACTGTCACCATGGTTGTCCTTAGAAAGATCGTCTGTGTGTAAATAACTGCCACATGCATAATCATCATTATCATCAGCTTTTATTAAAGACACTCTCGGTCCATTATTAAAAGACATAGAACACTCAAATATAAATAAAAAAGGCAGTTATACCAATGTGTCCACAGGTGTGACTGGTATCGTACAGCACTCAGACACGGATTTGAAAGCAGCATAATGACAGAGTTATGAGAAACATTCAATCGACAGATGAATTTGTACATCAGATTTCTCAAGAGAGCATGGAACGTGTTGACTCATGCATTTCAAAACATTTAACTTGCACTGTACCATCTTGGTTTTCTAAGCAGTAGTATACGCAAACAATCATTATGCAACCTGGAGCTTCTGGAGGCTCGTCTTCTTAAATTTGACCCACAAGGGGGCAGTATAGAGAGGAGTGCAATACGCTCTAAAGAGGTTCACCTTACCCTTATCTGAACACCAAGAGAATTTTCTAGCCAACATGTTAGCTTGTGTATATAAGACACACCGCTGTCTATACATGTAATCATCATCAGCCATTTCATCTGTGATGATGTGTCCCAGATACTTAGTGTTACAGCAAACAGACACCACCTAGATAGAATGTTGGAAAACAAAGGTTCTTATCCCCTTTTGCTCTGCAGATCATTACAGCGCTCTTCTTAGCATTGTATTTAACGTCAAATTTGACTCCATAATCAGAACATACATTTAGCAACTGTTGAAATCCAGCACTGCTAGGAGAAACAACAGCTAAATCATCGGCATACATAAGATGGTTTACAATCACATTACCAATCACACATCCTGTTTTACAGACACGTAAATCATCTGATAGATCATTCATATAGATATTAAAAAGGCATAGTGAGAGGAGCCCCCCATGGCGGACTCCATTACCAACACCAAATGGCGCCGAGACTGCATTCCCCCATTTTATCCGCATGCTCTGGTTGGCATACCAATAAGCCAGGATCCTAATTATACTGTTGGGCACACCCCTTTGTCTCAATTTCAAAAACAGTGTATGATGGTTAACTCAGTCAAAAGCCTTAGAGGCATCAATAAAACCAATCAGAACAGTGGAATTGTGTCTTCTATATGTTTCTACCATTTCCTTCAAAGCATAGATGCATAGCTCAGTACCAGCCTTGAAGCCAAACTGGTTATCTGAGGTACATAAATAAGAACATAGTCTATCTAACAAAATTCTTTCCAGGACTTTGGATAACACACTGGCTAGAGCAATTGGTCTATAGTTATCCAAGCTCCCTACCTTGCCCGCTTTGTCCTTAATGACAGGGACCAAAGTAACAGTCAACATGGAGTCCGGCAACACACCATGAGTCCGGTAAAACAAATGGCAAGAAGAACTGCAACCTTCTGCAGTGATTCGGTCAGAGCCGCTTGCTTTGTTATCAGCTAGCTGTGCAATTGCTCGATAAACCTCTTTAGCTGTGATTCCCACTGTCACTTTTCACAACATTACCAACTTTGTAGGGGTCACTTTTAACACAATTAAGTATAGTAGAGTAATGTTGCCTCCACAACTCAGCTATGTTATCGGCTCCAGATACTATGGTACATGGTAACGACGTACTGGCCCTGTTCAGAGCTCTCACCTCCTTCCAGAATCCAGTCACATCATTATGAAGGAGCTTTTCAGCCATATAATCCGCTCTCGATGTTTCTGTATGTTTGTTGACATAACAAACTGCATATTTATATATTGCATTTGTAAGCTTTTTTGAGATCCAGGACAGGCCCCTCTCTAATAATATGATTATGGTTATGTGTTTACATATTTAGATTATTATAACTCACAAGGTCACAGTATTTTGTCCTCAGCCATAGCCTATAATCACAAGCACTAGTTGCAGTGTAGTGTAGTTTAGGGTCAATTAACATGAACAAACAGTTGATTTTACAGATTAGCAACAACTGCAGTATTCATATTAAGATGTCAGCAGCCTCTGCTAACATTACATCCTTCACTCCTAGCAGCAACCTGCGGGTCTGCAAGAGGAAGCCAATGCAGTAGTGTAACTTCTCTTGTTGTAATGAGAATTCCAATTGTATAGAAGTATATGATAAAATGAACCTACTTCTAATTTGATTTATTATGTCAGTTACAATTTTTGTTTATTTTTTAATGTTTTTTAATACAGCCTGGTGTTCATTTTTGTAAACTTTGGTAAAATGTAAAGTATAATTGCAGTAAAGCAGGGTATGTTCAGGGTGTGACCATGTGGTTAAGAATTATATATGTTTTTGTCTTAGAACTTTTACTCTTTGACGGTGTGTTTTCAGTTTTGGAAAGTTAATGTTAACGTATCAGTCGCCTAAACATCTGTGTTGTAGTCTACAATTATATTAGCTTCCAAATCTATAGTCAAAAACCAAGTTCCCGGAGGCCAAAAACTGAGATGGCGACGGCCAAACTTCAGAACTCAAGGGTTTGGTCCATAATATGATTGGTCACTTCATTGTGAATCCCTCTAATCTTAAAGAGGACCTATATTGGCAAAATATATTGTAGGGCCATACCTATACAAAACATGTCTGTGAAGTTTTTTGCTTAAAATACCAAACAGATCACCCATTGTAGTCATGCCTTAATTTCTGCTGTGATAAAACGCCATCCTGTTCTAAACCACATCAAGGATTATTTCTGAAACAGTATGGAGCTCAAATGCTTTTTCTCTTGTGGGTTTATCACAAGGTGAATTCCTTTTTTTATTTCCTGCTTTTTAAACACATGTGCTCTACAGTACAGGTTAGCTCTGAGTGTTAGCGAGGCTTGCTAATGTAAACAAAGACGGGATTATGTCCAAAACACGTCAGGCATTGTTTCTGATGGCAACTTGCTGTGGGTACGCCGCCGATATAACGTCATATCGGCAGCAAATATGTATCCGCTCGTCGTCGCCCGTTTTTAATCCCTAACACATCGGGGACACATATTTATGTATAGAAGACATCAAAAAGTTAATTTTGCATGATAGGTCCCCTTTAAATCTAGTCTAGGTGTGTGAGCTAGCTTGCTCAGCCGTGTTTAGCATAAGATGAACAAGTAATACTTGCGGACTGCATATATTTTCTAACAACTGACATTGCTATCGCGAACTGATAAAATGTACCGGTTAAATCATACAAAATTGAGCTATATATTGCTGCTGCAACAACAACACATCACAAAAACAGCAAGCATGACTTCTCTCTTTACAAACAGTAACATTAAGCTTCCCAAGGTTGCTAATATGCATTAATATGTCTGATCGGGCATAACGTATATTTCCCAAGTTGAAACTATTCCTTTAAATGCAGTAAGCTCAGCCATGACCCACTTAACTGATAACAACTATAGCTGCCCAAAGGCTGAGTACCTCCAGTATATATTTGGGGGAGTATACAGTATGTATTCAGTATAGGGTTTGCAAATATAAATCTAATGATTCAGTATCTTTTTAGGACATTGAAAGACATATCTGGATGTTTTTCATTAAAACTGAATGTAGTATCACAATCCAATCAACACCCAGCTGTTTGTGAGTGTTCAGACAAAATATAAATTAAGAGCGGTCCTCATAATTAATATGAACCATGAACCCCACCCTGAACATGTCCCTACCTTACCCTTATTAAAGCAGTCTAGTGGAAACCAAATTGCTCGCAATGAAATGCATCGCAGTTAAATCAGGTGAAGTTGAATAAAATTATAGAGACGAAGAGGGAAGGGAGTGAACTTTCATTTGTCTTGGTTGAATTAACTTAGGTATGTACATCTGCTGTAAAACAGTTAGGAAACTTATAAAATGGAAGACAAGGTCAATCCAAAGGCATTTTATCCTAACAACTGAACACTACTGACAGTAGATCCAAAGCTGCAGAAGGCTTTTATTAACGGTACATTGCTTTTCCTTTCTTTTTCTGTAACATCAAAATTCAATACAGCTGCATATTTGATGCACAACAGTGGAAAATATGAAAAACCCTATTCATGGTTATTCAGTAGGCAGACGGCATTATTTGGCCTGTGCTGTCATGCTGAAAAGGTTTCCCACAGTCTGTGTTCACATCATCTGGGACATGCTGGGACGGATATTTAATGTTGCTGGCTGTAGATTACTTTCAGCTGTCTTGCAAACCCTCAGGGAGTAACCTGATCAGGTGGTCCAATGAAATATGTTGATTAGCAGCAGAAAAAAATTATGATTGGTCATGACAGCAACACAGTCCGAGGTATCGGCATGCCTCCAAATAAGCAGGGATAGTGTCATGAATCATATCTGTCGTCATTTAGCAGGATGTTGTCCAGGCTCCTGGAAATAGACAGACATGGGTTCCTGACATCTATGGATCTGTGCAAGCATGCTTTATGACTTCAGTGATCGGTTGCCGCGTTAAAGCTTTTTAATATTTTGCTCTCTGGCTAAAAAAGCAGAGATCCTTCGGAGCTGAGCTGCATGGGCGGCAAGATTAATGGTCTTATCATGTGGCCAAGTGATTAGTGAGCTCTTAGTACTTATTACTCTGCATTATCACAGAATCCCCCGAGAGGTTTCTGTCAGCTGCAAGGCTGTGTTTGAGGCTCTCTAGATCACCACAATGCGGCATTGATTAATAGCGATGATATTAAAAGAAAAAACGAACCTAAAAAGTAAATAGCCTGTAAATCTTCCTAAATTGTATTCACTTGGATTCAGTCCCATTCGATTTTTAGAAAGAAATCTGACAAAGACAGAAGAGATACAGCTGTGGGTAAGCTTCTGTTTTTTTCTGCTTTGGCACATAATAGCTCTCTTTCAGTGGATGTGTTGGGAGAGTGAAATGTGGTGATGATGATTTTGGGAGCCTACACCTGGAGCTGGCTCATACAATATTCAGTGTGGGATATTTTATTAAAGAGAGTTGGTCCCCTTCAATATCCTTCCAAGACGGCCAAACTTCATAGCTATGCTCCTGCTTTGTGTTGGAGGCCGTAACATTTCAAAATCACGCTCTAAAACACATGTACAGACAAATAGAGGATGCTCACATCTCAGCAAGATGCATATGAATGAAAGCAGAATTATGTTTTTGTTCTTGGGTTTCACAGAAAAGGACGAACCAGGGGGCGGCTTCACTTATTGTAAGAATAAATCTAATTGTAAAGACGTCTATAAGAAAATAATAGACCTCTATACAATCAAATAATACATAAGTAAAACATTTTACTGACAATTGTATGGCTTTAATCCCTACTTCCAAGTGTTCTTTAATACCTATTGTTCACTTTTGTAAATGTAGTTAATTTTTTGAGTAAAATTGCGATGAATCGAAATGATGTGATTATGTAACCTTTGATTCTAGACGGATATCGATACTTCAATTCAAAATTCTTTGTTGAAAAAAACTATTGTTGTTCCATACATTGTGTGGGATATTCCTCTAAGGTCAAACACAAAAGGAATTAAAGAAATCCATTGAGTTAAAACTCTCACATAATTGTAGCTGAAAATGCTGTCTAGACAGATTCAAAAATTATCATAAACACTCAATTAAAACTAACGATGGAAATAACCCAAGGGTTGTTAGAAACAAGTAAACAACAATAGTGTCAACAAGCATCTCGACACACAATGATTTTTATAAATACGACGGATAATGATCTGCAATTAGTTTATTCTGAAAACTGAGCATGTGGGAAAAGTCAGCTTTGTGTTTCACTTGATCAAAAGAAAGCTGCTTCCTGTCTGATTTAAGAGATACTTCAAGTTAGATGAACAACAGCAGATTTCCTAAACCACAGGGGAGTGTGCAGGTGCTCTGAAGAGCTTTGAGGTGAGTGTTTTATAGCAGACTCCCTCAGCGCTGCTTCTCAACATCCCACTGCTACTCTCATTGATGTTCTTTGTCTCCTCTCCTAAAATTCCCTCAGAGGATTTGGCAACTTTTCTTTGCTCCATGTCGTATTTGAGGAAACCGTATTAAACGATAGTTGTTTGTGCTAAGGACACTTTTCCTCAGCCACTATTAAGAATATGGAAAACTAAATATTCAAGTATTAAAGTCCCAAGAGACGCATTAAACCTTTACCGTTGAATCAGCAAAATTAGTTGAAAAGTTTTTGCTTAAGTTCTTACTCCCTATACAACTTAATATTTCTCTCTAGTTATGCTTTCCTCACTTGATTCAATAATGAGGATGAAAATGTGTAAAGCGGCCATAACCCCACTGTTAATAGAGGGAAGTCTCATCGTGATTTCCTTTTTATCCTTGATTCAGGTTCTTGGCCACACTAATGCAGTGAAAGATAGCGGAGTCAGTCCGTATGTCGGTCAAACATTTTCAGACTGACATTCATTGCCATTAAATATGTATATACATGGTCCCTAAAGCATAACTCCTACTGACTTTGGTGATCACATGACCTGCTCTATAGCTCCCCAATGAGGTTGTGATCTGTGGTTAACTGGTTAGGGTTTATTGCTATTGGTTTATTGTTTATTGCATTGCTATTGGGATAATACCAGCAGGCTAGCACGTACAAGTAGTGATGTTACGTATTGCGCCGAGGCTTCGGAGCGTGTGTCGAGTAATGCTTTATGAAGCTTTTTATGAAGCATGTATCGAGGCTTGTATCGTTTTGGGCCAGTGACGTCATCGATGACAAACGAAGCCTCGCTGCCTGTCGATACCACGTGACTGCTTCAGGAAGTGATTCAGATCGGTTGAACCGTTGAACCACAACGCTCATATATACACATATATGTATAATAAGAACCATATTACCCCTCCTGTGCCCGGGCCCGGTGACACGATGGAATTAAGAGAGCTCAGACCCTCACTTATATAGAGGTCGGAACATGTCATAAGTATAAATAGATACAAGCATAAATAAATGTAGGAATAAAAACATGAATAAATAAATGAATAAATACAGGAATAAATATGGTCCAGTGTTGTCAGGGAGATTCAGTGTGTGTGCTGTGGCTCAGCTGGAAAGCAGTTGACTCATAACCGTAGGGTCCCTGGTTCAATGACTGAACAACTCGTCTTTTTTGTTGTTTATAAAAGCTACTGTTAAATGAGATAATGTAGTTAATAAATGTGTTCTTTGATATGGTTTAGCCTTTCTCAGGCTACAACATGGTTAAGTTTATGAATATTATTAAGGAATACAAATCCCTCTTTGCAATGTTTACCAGCCTCCTTAGGCTTTTCAATCACAATCATTCAACGGGAATAAAAACGATATTGTATGTTGGTTGTTTAGAGTTATTCTAAGGCTTTACTCATTGGGAACTCGGTATGAGATATGGCACACTGTTCAGATGTCCAATCTGCCTGTTTTACACACTTTGACCAACAGGGGGTTTGTGTTCAAATGAAGCCCATGATGAAGCCTCATGAGATGAACCCTTTTGCGAACCAATTGGCTGGAAAGCTTCAAAGCTTCATCTTGCCATCACTAGTTAACCCTTTAACTGCCAGACCAAGAAAAAAGATATGGAAACATCTTTTTTTGCATTTTCTTATCAAATGGACCACAAATAAGCACAAACAATGTTTTGTTTTTGACTGACCACATAGTTTTGTTTTTATGAGCCTCAACCAACTGGTCGAGCTGGCCTTTTATGGTAAAAGTACATTTTCAACAATCATCATTGTGACGGCTGGCGCCTCTCCGGTTCTGTTAATCCTGTTATGTGAATGAGCTATGATGTGTTACTTCAGCGTGATTGGCTGCCAACTCCTGGTTCCGCCCCGAAGATACATATTGGAGCATTCCGGGCCCGACGCGCTCCAATCCCCGAGCCATCCCAGCGCACTGTTACGATTGGGTGAAGCAGGTAGGACTCAAATGCAGAATTTAACGAAAAGCGAGCTTTATTAAATAATAAAAGCTGTGGCAAAAAAGGCAGTATCCAAAATATGCAAAACAAAAGAGCAGCACAAGGAACACAGACCGTGGAATAACATGGAGGGGAAACACTGAACCGACATGGAACACAGGGGAAGACTAGATACACAGAAGGGTAATCACAGGACAAGACACAGCTGGGCAGGGGAGGGAGAAACACAAGGGCAACAGGTGAACACAATGAGACAATCAGACACACCAGGGAAACTAACGACAGGGAGGAAAACATAGGGGCCCTTTCTCTTTTCTCTAACTCCCCTCCTCGACTCCCCTCCTCCAAACACCGAATGAACAGACTTACAAAACCCATAACCAGACAGACAACACTAAAACCGGGACATAAACCTAGGAGTGTGACACGCACACCTGCCGGAGATGACGCTACAAAGCCTGGGGACAGCTATCACTATGGAGGCTCTGCTGCAATCAGACGCCTCACACTTCTTGTTCCTGTGTGAACACATCTACTGAAGCTAGTAGCTCGTATTTGACTCTCTGTACTGTGCCTAGTTCTTGTGTGTGTTAGGGGTGTTCACTTATGTGTTTAGAGTAGCGTGTGGTGATGTGTGTTAGCATACCGTGTACTGTTATGTGTTTAGAGTAGCGTGTGGTAATATGTGTTCAGCGTAGCGTGTTTGTTTTCCCCGTTGCGAACTGTTTGCCCCGCAGCCTCTTTTGATTAGCGGTGATTACTATTGATCACAGGTGTGTGATTAGGCCCACTTTTAGGGTTCTCTTTCCGTTCTAGCAGTAGGCCTATACCTGCGCCCCTTTTGGGCTCCTTTCGTTTGGCTTAGGCTACCTTTTGGTCTCATGTTGTTGTGCATTTTGTGTTATTCATTAAACCCGTTTATAATTATAACCAAAACCATCTGGTGTGTGTTGTTTTCCTCCTCCCTAGAGGGGGACGTAACAATCGTATACAGTACAGTATTTGTATGCATCAAACTCAAATAAAACACAAACTCAAATACATTTTTTTCTTTTATGGAAAATGAGCAAATGGCGAAAACCAGAGGTACAGACAACACGTAAAACACAATAGGTGTAATTTGTGGCAAATATTAAGTATCTGTTTTGTAGACACACGGCCACAACAAAAAAGGAGGGATGTCCTCCCCCTGGCATTGTTAGCATTGTCATGTCATACAACATACGTAGTTTGAGTTATTTTGTGTTTGAGTTTATGTAGAAAAAAGAAAATACCTTTTACTCGTTATATATGTTGGATCTAATGAATGAGGGTGTGTAGGTTTTCTAATACACTCTTATCTATGTTATATTAAATATTAACGGATGTGCCTTCCTCTTATTCTCTCTATGGTCGTTGGTCACAAAAAGTGATTTATTGTGTGTGTAGTGTGTTATGACGTAGATAAAGAGGTGACTAGTGTGATGTGACGGAGCTAACCGAGTTTGTCGTTATTACAGATATAGGACACAAACCGGATTGAGATAGAGCGTAGAACACGCACGGGTTCGACGCAACGCGGTCCTGTATTTCGCACAGAATCAGTATAGGAGCATGTAATGATAGTGTCGCTGGAGGAGCCCAACTGTCGTCGGCGTTGGGATGGGTACCGTGGGTGACATGATACTTTTGTAGGGAGGAACCAGAATTGATTGTCCTGATTGGTTTGGGTGTTGTGGGTAGGTGTCTGGGGATCCGGTCACGATTTGTGTAAGGGTATGGCCTTGGGGTATTTGTTATGGGATGTTGGTTTTGGTATTGGTGGGACGGGGCACGGGTAACCCAACCTGACTGATGTGGGTGTGGAGGTGGGGTGTGTAAAGGAATAGGGAATTAGGGGGGGTGGAAGAGTAATGTCTGGTGAGGTATACAGAGTGGTGGGAACCGATTGAAGGAAGTTTTGTGTCGTGGTTTGTGGTAGGGTGGTGGTAAAGACCGAGAATGTGAGGTGTGGGGTATTAATACAACGGTGTTAGGCCGCCCGGGTGGACAACCGGCGAAAGCATGGCTGAGGGGCCACTTTCGTTCGCTGATGGGGGGTGGGGTAGACTCGGTGGGTGGACCAGGGATACTTTGTTGTGAGGAGGAAGCCAGGGAGAGATGGTGATTTTGTACTATTGTTTGGTGTTGTGGGGTAGGTGGTCTGGATGCGCGGGTCAGCCGAGTTTTAGAGGGGGTATGGGCGCTGGGTCATTGTGATGGGATTGGTTTTGGAGTGTTGGGACGGGCAACGGTGACCAGACTGGACTGATGTGGGTGTGGAGGTGGTGGCGTGTTAAGGGATGGACTAGGGTGGAAAGTAATGTGCTGGGTAGGGTATACAAGGGGTGTGGGAACGCGCGTTTGAAGAGGTTGTTTGTCGTGGTTGGTGTAGGGTGGTGTAAAAGAATGGTGTGGGGTATTAATGTACACACGGTGGGGGAAGGGGGCCCGCGGGTCGAGGAAGAAGTGAGCACGTGCTCGAGTATTCCGTCATGATCTAAAGTTAGCCATTTAGTTAGGGTGGTACTGCGTTAAGATCGGTAAATAAGTGGTACTGAAAAATAACCTTTTGGTGACGAGACTATTCGAGTGACGAGCTTTTTCAGGTGTGATGACGGATGCAGAATGGAATTCTTTGCGGTTTTACGCTGCCGGTTCACACGCTACCTCTCCGGTGTCGTGTCGATAGATCGAACTCAGAACCATTCTAGCATTAGTATGTGTCGAAGTGCAGAGAGCACTTGAAGCGATCGGTATATGTTCTAAGTTGATACACCTGTCATATAATGGGTGGTTGGGATTTGGTGGGGAGAGTAGAGCGGTCCTTACGCGGGACCTCTCTCGCGCTCTCGGCCGGTATGTTCACGCGGGATTCGCGCGCGCGCTTCGGGGGTGGTATATGTGATATAGATGGGGTGTGAATGTATTTTTGTTTGAGGTAATAATGAAGGAATGTGACAATTACGAGAAATTATACATATAGCTACGCTAGTGTATATCATATTGATAATTGTAGGCCAATGTGTTCGATGTGTTGTGTGTTTTGTACTTCTCATAAGGTTATGAATGTGTACTTGTAAGACTAAGGAATTTTGAGACAATGGTTACAGGATTGTTTGACATGACTCATGTTAGCTGTACAAAAATGGACGTACCAGGAAATGATCCTGGGACGTAGACAATAGTGAGTGGTATATAATTGGCATGGAGGAGAGGCCGTGTACCCGGGATTGTCTCTATTGCCATCGGGACACACGAGTTGTCGGGTCGTGCTCTCGGCTCGCGTCGTCCGCTCCGGTGATCGTCGACTCGACAACGATATGGACTATTCGGGTAACACGAGACCGCGCTGTGGTGTATGTGAATAGTTCCCGGGATTGGTATTGACAATACAACGGTGGAGCGGGCCGCCTCGTCGCCGAAACGGCCAGAGGCATTGGGGTCGCTGCAGGGGCCCAGTTCGTGCTGGGAGTGTAAACGTGGGTGGGTGCACAGAATCTGTTTAGGAGGACCCACAGGATTGTGATTGTCCTTATCTCGCATCTCTTCGGAGGTTTTAGTAGCTACTAGGTGTCCGGGCGGTTGACAGTCTCGGGCGCTCGCTGTCCTCACCCTCGTTACACGAGTGCTTATTGCGCTCGCGCTGTACACCGATGTTGTGTAGTAGAACGTCGTCGTCCAAAACGCTCAGTGGCACCGGACTTTACAGTGCACCGACTTAACGGATGCAAATCTCTGTGGCCTGTCGGATGATGGTGCAGATGCTAGCAATTTCGCGTGGTCACCGCGTAGGTGGTCTTACTCGTGCACTCTCTCGCTCTGTTAGTTGTTTAGTTAATGTGGATAGATGTATGGATAGTTGGCTGTTAATAGTCACAGCGCTCTCGCTAGCAACACTAAGACATTGCGGCACAGCTGAGCACTGGAATCAGGAACTATAGATAGTGAGAGCTGGTGTTGGTAGTTTGCGGGGGTCATTACCTTTGGCGGCTCGCGTTGTTTCTCTGCTGCTCTAACCAGTTTGAAGACGGAGTTTGGTTACCTGTACAGGTGGGTTGTGTTGTTGAGTCTGACAATGTTTGTGTGTAAAGGAATCTGGTGATGTTGAGGTACTATATTTAATATACATAACGTGGGAACGTGCTCTGCACGGTTCCGAAACAACCAGACTCCCAGAAGAGCAATAGGTGGCTGGGGCAAGGTAAACGGACGGCACCGGGTCCGCAACTCGTACCAATGGCGTTGGGCATGGGTATACTCCTGGTGGGCTGACAGATACTGTTGTAGGAGGAACCAGGAATGTGATTGTCCTATTGTTTTGGGGTTTGTCGGAGGGTAGGTCTGTTCCTCCGGGGATCCGGTCACGGATCTCGGTTAAGGCTTAATCCTTCGGGTATTGTAATGGGGACTTGGTTTTTGGGTATTGGGATTCGCACTTGTAAGTCCGGTGTCGTGGAGTGGGCAAGTCCGGTAACCAGACCCTGACTGGATATGCACTTGCGAGCGGTGTGGTGAGAAGTGACGGTGGGCTGTGGCTCTAGTTAAATTGATAGGACATGAGTTGGGGTGAAAAGGTAATGTCTGGTGAGGGTATGTACATCAGTGGGTGGTTGGAACCATTGGAAGGAGTTTTTGTGGGATACGAGTGTGCGTGGTGGTGTAAGGTGGTGTAAAAGAATTTGTGATTGGTATTGAATACGAACGAGACGTGGAGCCGCCCGCGCTCCGACGCCACGCACGCGCTGTAACCGCGGGCAGCCGCATGGCTGGAGGGCCACCTTCGGTCGGCAACCTCTCGCGGGGATAGGGTAACTCGGTGTGAGTCTGTAACAACGCTGATTAGCTCTCTGTTGGGTAGCGCGCAGGCTTAGAACCAGGAAATGTGATTGTCCACCGACTTTTTGATTTGGAGTGTTTAGTCAGGTTTTAGGGTGCCTCTGGGAATCCCCGGGTTCACCGAGTTGTCTTAGGGTAGGTGCGTATGGCTGTCTGTGTGTGATTGTGATGGGGATATCTGGTTTTTGGTTCGGAGTTCTGGGGACCCGATCACGCACGGCTAACACCAAGGACCTGGACTGAGACGTGTGGTGCGGGGTCTCTAGGTGGCTCGCGCTTAAGGATAGGACATAGCCGAGGGTGAAAGAAGAGTATGATTCTGGGGTGAAGGTCGTATTCACAAGGAGGGGTGTGGGCGAACCAGTGAAGGGTTTTTTGTCGTGGGTTGTGGGAGGGTGGTTAAAAGAAATGTGATTGTTTGGGGTATTTAATACAATACGTTGGACGGCCGCCGGTCGAAACAAACCCGGCCAGAGCATGGGCTGAGGGCCCACTTCGTCGGCGTGATGGTAACTCGGGGTGGGTGACAGAATACTTTGTTGTTAGAGGGAACAGATGGATTGTCCTATTGTTTGGTGTTGTGGTAGGTGTCTGGATCCGGTCACGAATTTAAGGTATGGTGCCTTGGGTATTGTGATGGGGAGCTTTGGCTTTCTCGGATTGGACCCATCGGTGAGCCATACCGTCGTGTAACGCCAGGACCTGACTGATGTGGGGGTTGTTGAGGTGGGTGTTAAGGATAGGCGACGGTCATAGGGTGGAAAGTAATTTGTCTGGTGGGTATACAGGGGGTGTGGAACCACTTGAAAGGATTTTTGTCGGTTGGGCGGGTTGTGTAGGGTGTGTGTAACACGGTACTGTGATGTGGGGTCTTATATTAATATACAACGTGGAGGCCGCCGGTCGGACACCACACTCCCCAGGACATAAGGAGGCATGGGCTGGAGGGTCGGCCCAACTTTTCCATTGGGCGGAGATGGGTTATCGTGTTACATCAGGATCGGGTGAATACGCTTAGGATGAACTGGTTGTAGGAAGAACCAAGGAATGATGTATTTGTCCTATTTGTTTTGGGTCGTTCTCTGTTGGAGATAGGGGTGCTGGGATCCGGGTCACGATTGTATAAGGGATATGGCCGTTTGGAGTAATATCGCGCATATCTTGGAATATGTAGGATTGGTTTTGGATTGAGGACGGGCACCGTAACCAGACCTGACTGAATTTGGCTGTAGATGGGGTTGTTAAAAGGATAAGGACATAGTGGGTGAAAAGTAATGTCTGGTAAGGGTATACAGAGGGGTTGTGAACCATTAAAAGAGTTTTTGTCGTGGGGTTTGGTAGGGTGGTGTAAAAGTAAGTGATGTGGAGGTATTTAAATGAAACGTGGAGGCCGCCGGTTCGACAACCGGCAGAGCCCATGGGGCTAGCCCCTTCGGGCGGTCGGATGAGTACACTGGTGGGTGACAGATACTTGTTGTGGATTAATGTATTTAGGGTGAACCACAGGAAAATAGGTGAAGACAAGTTTGGTCATTTTTTTAATATTTGTTTTAGTGTTTTTTTTTTGTATAGTTAGAATAATTAAGACAGTATAGGGTGTCCACTTCGGCGGAGCTCCGGTCACCTTTCTGTTTACACGGACCCCGCGCCGTCCATGCGGGGGCACTGGGTACTTTGGTCGATGTGGGGATTGAGCTTTATCGGCCTTTGGGACCGCCGGCAGGTAACCAGAACTGACTGATGTGGGGGGGTGTTGAGGTGGAACCGATGTTAAGTACTCTTTAGGGACTATCATCGCCCTAATGACGGGCGAACCATTTATGACAGAGTATTACTCTTGTAGCACCATGGAACGGATGACCTTCGAGGTTCTTACGATTGACTTTCGATGGTGTGGGTACTACGACAGGAGTGGTCGCGATTTGGGTAACCGAGACCAGTGGACGTAAGGAGTTTGGTCGCGTGTGGGTTGGGTAGGGTGGTGTAAAAGGAATGTGATGTTGAACGGGCAGTCGTAAAATGCAAAGATTCCATTCGATCGTTATACTGAAAAAGTCTCAAAGTCGTCTACAAAAGGTTTATTTTATACACTTATTTGACCGAGTTCTAAGTACCATTTATTAGATGATGTTGAATTAGCATGGATTGACGGAATACTCAGGGTCCACTTTGTGCTCACTATATTTAAATGGAACGTGGGTACATTAGATACTGGTACGTAAGTCAGGACGAGTGCGCTCGGTGTCTCAAGACAACACTTTGCGCCGTTCAATCCGGAGTAGTGCTGTACCTTGATTGATTCTGTAACGACCAATCCTGCCGGTTAAAGTCGTATTATGTTCACCTCTACGTCGGTTCATAAAAAAAAGAGAAATTTAGTAGGCTTTTTTGTACGGTAAATGTAATGAAAAATTGTTAATATTAAATAATAGAAAATACTTAGAAAATACTTGATATAGACCA
>NW_011365073.1:96661-111631 GCF_000735185.1 Notothenia coriiceps
TCTTCTAAGTTTTCAACTTGTAACGAGTTGAAAACTTCAGGACTCTACGGACCTTTAGAGGCGAAACGAATGGTGTTACGTCAAGCCCGCTTTTCACTCGTCACTGCAGTGGGGTAAGTTTCACCTTACCCGTCTCGTAAACCTTGCTAAAAAAATTGCGACACACACTGCCGGCCCCATAGTCACATATATCTCGGCAGATTAACTCACTGCTATATAGTCAATCGACTCCAACACGACTAAAGGCCCCTACACATGTTCTCGAACTACCCGCATAATATGACGTTTCTTGTACTATGATTAAATATTCGTTTTTGTGTTTCTTCATATGTTTTTGCCCTTTACCAGATACACCCCAGAGTGTCCCAACTTTTGCTAAAACTGGTCAGATTAAACTGGAATTTCGTGGTTTCATTACCCCCTTTTCTTGGTGTTGTCCCGCCTCCCCCCATTCCCAGATGTCGTCCCACGGGTCTTGAAAAAACCGACCCTAGGATGAAACTTCCCTAACTGGTCCGAGTGGCTCCCAATCGCGTCCTGGTTTTTATTTCCTACCGCCCCGCCGCTCTAACGTTCCCACACGCACTCGCTCACTTGTGCAACACCCCATCACACCCACGCGCGCTCACCCTGTTGCACCCTGTCTATCGCCGTTCCCGCTTCTCACCGCCATCTCCCCCAACAACTATCCCTAGCTAAACCTTCAGACCAGCTAATTCACTCTTTCGCACATCTAGCTGATACAGCTGCCCCATAATACGGAACGTCGGTCTCCAAGAGTTTCGCGCGAGAACCCATAAATCCGGTAGCTTGAAAATCTAAATCGAAACCTCCACACCAACACATCCCGTGGACACACTTTCGATGTGCTTACCTTCCTGCTCTACTTTCCCTACCTCTATGACCCAAGGTTCTCCCCTTCATGTCCCCACTCCATAATCATTTCATCTCGCACTCTTGTCTTCAACTCACCTGTTTCTCACCCCCCCCCACTTGTAACCCGAAAACTACATTCAATTTCAATTATTATCAACCATGCCTCAGTTGTCTCTTCCCGTCTTGTCTACACGAACACTTGTGTGAGCATACATTCTATTAGCACTACTGTCTTGCACCATCTTGTCTCTATCGACTCTCTCGACAATCTGCTCTCTTATTTCCATTCGCAAGCTCCAATCGGCAGACTTCAGTCACGCCAATCGGCGGTCCCGCCACCACCAACAAACCCACCCTCCACTTACGACACATCCTGACGGTACACCACAAACATTCGCTGTTTATTCCACGAAGAAGCTAATAGATATTGGACTGTCACACTACTAATCACATGAGTCTGTGCAGCTGACTTAGCCACCATCTCTCAGTCGCTCGGCAACGGACCGGACCGTCCAGAGCCAAAAGCCACACAACACACCCACGCATCCGCCCATACTACTAAACCCACATGGAAGCGTCAGCCAATCAAATCATATGCCAGTACAAGCTCTAACGAATCAAACCGCTGCTTGTGTGTCAAGGGCTGGAGATTCATGTGATTGGTTGTTGGTCGAGCTTCAGACACGCCCGCCGGCAAGCTTTTTCCAAAGCCGCTGTGTGGACGTACCGTAATAGGGGATATTTGCCCATAAATAAAAAATAAATAAAAAGAGGAGCTTGAATTTTGTACTTATTTCATTAAAAATAACTGCTGACCATAACATTGAAAGAAACTTTCAACACGGAAAATTGCACATGTTTATTATCATTGTATCAGAACTGATTAGAAGATTCTAACTTATTCTGTTCATTAGTTATTCCCATTATTTTGGGCAGTGTCCATGGGCGTTTTTTTTCCGAGGAATTGTCATTTTTTTTCCTGCCAATTTTGAAGAGTACACATGATCATGTCCACAATCACACATGGCATGCTGAGCAGATTCGTCTGAATTTTCATCAACATCGTCCCCTTGAAAAATCAGCTCCAAAGCCTCAGCTGTAGTAAACTTCCTTGCCATACCTCAGTCTACTTTCAAAACACTAAAATAACGTATTCCAACTTTTATTTTGTTTTCGCGCGTGGAATTATACCGGCTCTCGTTTCAGTACACATAACAACGGAACTGAAAGGCAACCCTCTGAATCAGACTCCGATTGGCTGTGACTGCATCCATTCAGAGTGTCCGATTCAGAAACGTGACTCTTACACGGGCCGTTTCTCAATCGCGAGGAAACTGGCTTCCAAGCCAATATTTCAAGGATACGTCATCGAGTGCCGCCGAAGGACTGTTCCAATCTCCAGCATACTTGGAATTCCACCGAGGCCACGTCCTTGGTTTGGGGGTAATTTCGAGGCTGCACATGGGTAGACTTCGCGTCCTTCAAATCCCCACAATACTTTGCGCACGGACCAATTTCAAAAACCCTTGCGGAGAATGGCTGAACCGACGCAGCACAGCACACATTTAAATGTAAGTATGTAGTGGCGTAGAACATGTGTTGGTAAATATGTTACTTTGTTGCATTTGTTATCACCAAAAATGTGTTCCGTGAAAGTAAAGCAAGTTCATAATTAGATAGACATCGGGAGGTATTTATTTTTCGGTGTTTATGTTGAAACCGTTAGAGAGAGTGGCACACTTGTTAGCCTGTTCCATTCTTCTTTGTTTTCCGAAGCCGTGGCTTGGAAGTATACTTGCTTCGTTTCTGAAGGAAGTGACTCGGAAGTGACTCGGAAGTATGCGACTACCAAGCCAGTATCCTCGCGATTGAGAAACGGCCACTCTTTAAACGAACAAACAGAAAACAATAAGCTATATGCACCAGAATCAAGGTGAGACTATCAGCATCTTTTAAAACGTTACGCACATTTGTTTCACCGAAATAAGTAAACGCCTCTCAATGAAAAACTTAATGGAGTTGTTTATTGCCGTTTCTGTAGTTTAAGAGGAAAAAAACGGCATGTCTCTGGCTGAAACAGCTGAAACGCTCTGACGCTTTGAACACACAAAGTTATGTGATGAGGCCCTCTGTATCGCGAACTTCGGGGGGTGCTAGTGGAGCAAGCGCGTGAACTTCGAGCACCGGAGCCTCGCAGCGGCTACACTGTGGCAGTGCCTAATTGCGGCGAATTTGCGATTCAGGTAAGGCCCCCTCCGCGAGGTGAGGCCCCACGCAGTCTGCATGATCTGCTTGTAGGGAGGGGCGGGCCTGGGTGTTTGTGTGTGTATGTGTGTGTGTGTGTGTTTTATCTGATCCGGGTGGTTACTAATTTCTTTTCTTTATGGCGGTCATTTTTGACCGGGAACACCATGGGTGTTACAGAGTTGACTACATCATCCAAAATTCAATGAAAGTGGTGATCAGCAATGTGATATGTCTACTGTGAAGGATATCATAAAGCCTTAATGTAATCGAATGTAAAACAAAAAAGTTATGATTGATGAAAGTAGTAAATCGGTCAGATTTACCCCTCAGACAACAGGAGGGTTAATATGAATGACTTATTGCAACGATCTAAAAAAGTCAGCGACTAATATATTTCCATATTACATCGTTACGTTCAATTCCCACATTCTGCCTAGTTACTGCTTAATAGTGAGTGAATCAGTGTCAAGATTTGTGATTATGAGAAATTGCCTCCTGAGTGCTTATAATATTCACACAAACTGTATCACATTATTGATAAGGTTTAAGATAAAGATATTTTTTATTTAAAAACAGGTTTAGAGCAGCTTAGATTTAAAAAAAATGTATATGACAGCTGTAATGGCTTTACAAGAGCCACATTATGTTCGAAAATACAGTTAATGTCTTACGAAGATACAAAGTTGGACGTGCTAACATCTCATTGTCTCAGCAGTTTCTGCGCTGAGTAGTTGCTATTATACATTGTCTTTTTGAGGAATGTACATCAATAAGTGTCAGAAGGAATTGCTCAGATAGAACAATAGCAACAGTGGACATCTTAAGCTTGTGTTTGTTGTAAATAATCATTTTTGAATGTCCATCGTTGGTTAAGAGGCACCTCACTGTGCAGAATAGAGGGCGGAGGTGATTGAAAGTGACAATGTTATTTTCTGGTCTGGTCTTCCTCGTGTGTAGTCAAGATCTCTGCTAAATCCTAATAAATTCTCAATGACAGAAGAAGATGGATCACCAGAATCGGTGCTTCGGGGTTACAGTTCTTGAGCTACCTCAGCAACGATGGGGTAATGAATTCACACCACGTTAACCCTCTACTTAATTTCCCGCCTTTCTCACTGATTGAATTTGAAAGGATTTTTAACAAGTCCTCTGAAGCAAAAAAAGAAAAGAGGGTTCATGTTTTTGTGTCTGTGTGTTTGTTTGGGGATTCACTGCAGCACATTCTCATTGCTTGCAGTGCAAACACAATGTGGGCCTTCCGCCTCGGCCACCTGTCCACAGGAAACATTGCCAAGGGGAAAGCAGCAGTATTCACCAGGGTTAAGGCAGGAGTGTTAATGTGCAGCTGGCCACATTCTGAACATATTGCATTTTGATAATACATTTGGATTGTTTTTAATGGAACAAGATCAAAATATTAATATTATTTTAAAGTGAAAATTCATTATACTCATTGGATATTATTTAACTGTTTAACGGTTAGGCCATATGCCAGCCAATACATGTGGATAGTCAAATAACAGTATTTATCACCTTTAATTAAATAACTGCAGCAGTACATCAAGCTAACGATACTAAAATAATAGTTCTGGTTTTAAAATGATACTTGAGTATTTTCTGCTACATAATGTTTGAAGTACCAAACAGTAATAGTGCTTCTTACTGCAGAAGAATGGCTAACCCTAACCTCATACTGTGGCATTTGAGCTGATTGTTTCTAAATAATTAATACATACACTAACTGTTGTAGTTATGTTGTCATTAAAGGTCCCCTATTATACTGTATTTCATCAATATATTATAGGTCTCAGATATATACAAAACATGTCTCTGAAGTGTTTGGCTCGAAATGCCAAACAGATAATTAATTGTAGCATCCCATAATCCCCTCTGTCTCAGCCCTGTTTCCAAAGTGCTGATTCTCTTACTTTTACTTTACATGAAAATAAGGTGCCACTCGCCACGCCCCTCCGTGAGATATTTGGTTAAAAAAACCAAAATGGTGCTCTAGGAGGAGATTCAGGTGATAAGGTATTAAAGTTATAAATTAAAATATATAATAATAATATTTAATAATCAAATATAACTTTGTGATGTCTGTTTTACAACTCAGTGACATATTACATATTTGTGTGAGGAGCTGCGGGCCAAAAAGTTTGTGTTTATTTTTGGTTTCAAATTATAAGAATCTATTCTGATATGCAATGAATTACAAGCATATTTTGGAGCTCGAATCTACCATGTTACTTTCCACAAACATAGGAAAACAGCCAACATAAATGGGTTCTCTTTGAATGTAGAGAAAAGTCAATAACTATAACCAACTTGACTATGATAGCATCCAAAGTGTTAAACTGATGAAACTGATGTACCTCGGCGAAAGGGAGCAACAAAATTGATAATAATAATGACTTTGCTAGTTCTAGGGAGGATTGCAGCCCCTAAAGTCAACTTTGTGGTGAAACCCATTTAATTTCCTCCTCTCTCCTTCAGGACGAACCATTTGGCCTATCGGGGGTTTAAGATAAGACGTGGCTAGCTTATCATAGCCAGCGATAACTGAAGAAAACGAACGACAGCGGGGATTTGCGAATGCTCTTTATATACCTGTTCTCTTACCCCCCCTCCCCCGACCTCTCTCCTTTGCGCTCCCTCCTTGTGTATTCCTGTTCTCCTACAGAACGTGCTGCAGCTTTGAAATAGTGCTTTAAGGCAGCAAGGCACAACTCAAGAGACACAGTGTTCCATTTGAAGAGGTCATTTATTTGTATGGCATGAAATGAGGTGAAGATTAATAGCTACACTACATTTATCTGAGCAAGAGATCAGTCAAAGGCTTTGTCTGAATACCACAGCGTCAGCAAAAAGGTCAACGGCTACCACATATCCATTTAACATCATTATGTTTACTTCCCACTCTCTGCCTACAGTTTCTGCTTAATCTTGTGTGAATTAGTTTCCTCGGTTTGTGATGACGTATAAGACAAATGTAAATTGATGTGCGTTGAAATATTCGCCTTCAGCTTCTTCTAACTTCTGTGGGCACAGGGATTTACATTGTGTATCATTCAAACATCTGGTTGTTTGAGATGTCCTCATTACTCCTGGTTTAATGTGATATATACCCTTTCAAAAGGCCACACTCCCTTCATCCATCATAAGCAAGGAAGGTTGTTCAAGCCACTCTGATTATCGCAGTCAAGGTTTCACTTTGGAGAGAGAACAAGTGCAACATTTGACTGATAGAACAATGCATTTGTGAATGTTTATTTTCTTGTCACATTATGTAATCTGACAAAAACATAGCCTAAGTCATGACATCAATCATGTTTATGTTTAGGTGGCTCCTTTGTTTGGTTCTAACGTTTACCAAGAAAATGTTTGGGTTATTTCTAAAAAGGAATAAGAATGGAGCCCTTTGAACAATATATAAAACTTTCTGAAAGGCAGGTGTGTCTTATTAGAGGAGCATTTTTTCCCTGTTGCCTCCTGTTTCTTTCATCTCATATACGCGTGATTATGTGAGTAAATTGGGGGCAGTGCCAGGCATGGAGTAAACAATTGGCACTGTTCATTGAGCCTCTTCGAGAAATTTCAAAGTAATCACAACTGATAAGTTATAATTACATCTGAGATATCTGCCTGTGACTTCATAAATGTCTCTTTATACATTCATTGCTATGCAGATTTGCGATGGAGGGAAAGTGTTTGAAAAAATAAATGAAATCTTGCCCATGGCCTAATATCACAGTCTTACTTTTTGATCATCAAAGATAGTTACGGTCTTCAAAGCTAGTTATGGTCTTCAAAGAGTGTTTTCATTTAGCAAAGACAGATGTATTAGTCCTTGTTACAGATGGGGAAACAGGTTTTTTCTCTGTGGGTGGGTTTTCTTATTTGTTGAGCAAATGTTCCGTCTGCATCCTGTTTTGAACCAATACTTATCAACACATTATAAAACTGCCTTTATCCTTACTCTGATGACTGTGGTTAAGCTGTTGAGAGATCACTTGCTTTGCTTAAAAAACATTTCATGAAGAGCTTACCGATAAGCCAGGCTTTACCGATAGATCCATCCATTGACTGTATTCATAAAAAAACAACTGCAAATATTCATACTTTTAAACGCATATATAACGTACAATAACAATACATTGTGAACATAAGAAAGGAAAAGGTAATGGGCAGGACTCAGGTGGCATAATGTGTTAGCAAAGGTTGTGGAGAAAATGTGAATTTCATCATTAATATTGAAATGGAGTCTCTTTTAGTGTCTCTCCTTGGAGGTCATGACATTTATCTTCTGTATCAGTTGGCCACACAGAATTTTAAAGAGCAATGTTCGTATTATGTGCTGAGACTTTACATCTCTTTAAGTAGGTATTCTATTAAAGTACATAAAAAAAGGAGAATTTGTGAACTAACCGAGAAATGAAATTTAGCTGCAGGTTAAAGTATTTTGTTGCCTGCATATATAACATGATTAGCATCCTTTTAACATTCAATATGTGTTCATTGAGCAGCAATCATTGTAGATTAGTGACAAATACTCTATGTATGTCAGATTTGACAAAGTGCTTTTCCCCGGAAACATTAGCAAGCAAACTAGGAAATTACACTGAACAAAAATATAAATGCAACACTTTAGTTTTTTCTCCCATTTTTCATGAGATGAACTCAAAGATCTAAAACATTTTCTATGTTCACAAAATAACCATTTCTCTCAAATATTGTTCACAAATCTGAAAAAATCTGTGATAGTGAGCACTTCTCCTTTGCCGAGATAATTGGCCTTTTATTGTGGCCAGCCTAAGGCACACCTGTGCAATAATCATGCTGTCTAATCAGCATCTTGATATGCCACACCTGTGAGGTGGGATGGATTATCTCGGCAAAGGAGAAGTGCTCACTATCACAGATTTTTTCAGATTTGTGAACAATATTTGAGAGAAATGGTTATTTTGTGAACATAGAAAATGTTTNCTGCTTACCATCATAGATCAGTGGAGACATTTTTTTTATTACTATTTAGTTTTTCTTTATTGTTTTTGCCCGTTCATTCGCGAGTATGGACAGACGAGGCTCTGCTCCCCTGCCTCCCCTGACTGGCCCTGTCGCTGACGCATACGACTAAACGGGCATAGGATTAACGCAAACGCAATCGCAAAAGGAAGGCTTCCGGTCCACACGCAATGTTCACGATAGTGTCTGGTCTACCGAGACAGGCTCCGTTTAGCTCCCACCGCTGGAGGACAGCTGCAGTACATATGGCCAGGAGCCCTTTACGTGCGCTGTTTAAAAAGCTTCCTGTGTTAAGTTTAAATCTTCGAAACAAAAAAAAAAAAAAAAAAAAAAATTTATAAAAGTACGCGTCAAAGGGTCTTCTTTGTCTATATTTATTGAGCTTTAAAACAAATGAATAGACGGACTCTATATAATATATAATAAAATACATGGAGCCTCTCTCTTTTCCTCCCGTCTCTTCGGACAGCGTCAGTGCTGTCTCATGCGTCGCTGATCCAGTTAATGGAGTGACGCAGGTCGACAGTAAAAATAAACATGTTTATAACTTGGTTTAGGTAGTTTGAGAGGTAATTAAAATAGCTAAGGGCGATGATCTGAGCCTTGAAGTGTGTGTTTTGCTCCGTTCACGCTGCATCACAGCGGGAGGAGCTGCAGGCGAGCAGAGCTGCGTGTCTCCGTCCTGTCAGATTAAGACTTCACTCGCGTGTTATGTCCATATCGAGAGAGAGTGGATTGAATCGGCAGTGTCGCGCAGTGTGGAGCTTACTTTGAACGCGTGCCGTGAGCGCAAGAGCCCTGGAGGCCGGGGCTATGCGTCATCAGAAGAATGATCGTTATAGGGCGTAACACGGAGCCGTTGGACCCCCAGTAGCGTTGGTATGCGCGTTCTATCCACCTTGGGACCGTTATCGTTTCCGCAGCTGTTTACTGTCATATTGCGGTCGTCCTCGTGTGGCCGAACGGTCTATATGACACTAAACAGTAACGCAAACGACCGTTTTCGTCCTCGTGTGGCCGGGGCCTCAGAGTTTAACCGCTCCTCCTTCGTGTCGAAAGGAGCCAGTTGAGGTGGTTCGGCCACCTATTAAGGATACCACCTGGACGGCTCCCTAGGGAGGTGTTCCAGGCACGTCCAGCTGGGAAGAGACCAAGGGGTAGACCTAGGACCAGGTGGAGGGACTATATCTCTTCGCTGGCCTGGGAGAGCCTTGGGATCCCCCAGTCAGAGCTGGTTGATGTGCCCAGGGAAAGGAAAGTTTGGGGCTCCCTGCTGGAACTGCTACCTCCGCGACCCGACCACGGATAAGCGGGAGAAGATGGATGGATGGATGGATGGATTTGCAAAATGTGTATGCAAAAAAAGTTTGTACAAATATGAAAGACATGGTAACAAAAGGTTGTCAAGGACGTAAGTCAAACAGTTATCGACCAAGACACTCAGCCTCTTGAATCTTTACCATCTCAGCTTATTGTCAATGTCTGCATGATGATATTGACTTGATTTTGGGCTGATGAACAATAGAGATAGAGATACAAAGGCATTACCTTGATGGCAGTTGAGGCGATCTGGATGTGGTGCAGCTTGCGCAGAGTGCTCTCTCTGTCGATGAAGTAGGAGGCAGCCAGCTGGTGCAGAGCCTCCAGAGTCACAATGGACGAGTTTCCGGAATAATCGCTCACCTCTGCTTTCTTACTCAGTTTCCTCTTGTCCACAAATATCGTTAAGGCCTCCTCTCCTGCACAGAAATTGTATGATTTCAGAAAATTGAGATTACAATTTGTAAAGTGACACAATATAGTGTTGCTAATGCGGGCTTCTCCATGGCTTAAGTGTGTCTCTCCTCCTACATAAAAACAAAGAGCTAGTGTCTTAAAGAGGCCCTATTATGCTCATGTTCAGGTTCATATTTGTGCTTCTATTGTGACATGTTTACATGCTTTAATGTTTAAAAAGGGCTTTATTTTTATCGTACTGCCTGTACTGCAGCACCACTTTTCACCCTGTGTCCGAAACCATATACCAGTTTGCTCTGATTGGTTAGCTGACCAGTTCTGTTGTGATTGGTCCACTACTTACAGATGTGTTGGAGATGTACCGCCCATTAGCTTACCACCTACAATGTTTTGGAGCGCTAGCCAAGTGTAATGGAGTGATGTCACTCTTTTACAGAATAAAAAAGTAGTAAACAAAGGAGTTCAATCAAGGCGTTTCAGGCAGGGGGTAGTGTTTGGGAGAGAAACTCACTCTGGAGGGAACTTTGGGATTCAAGCCTTTGCCGACCATTTACATGCACACAACATGTATAACACACAACAGGAAAACCTCAAAGAGACATAAGGCATCTTTAAGTGTTTTAGTGATTATTGGTGGTTAAGCCGGGTAAATCAAACATATCCAGGGTCTGTTGAACTGGCTCCGTCGTACAGGGCACTGGAGGCAGTAACGTGTAACTCAGCAGAATCTGAGAAGGCATTTGTTTTCAAATTACCACGAACAGTAATTTACACAAATCTGGTTCTCCATAGTTATATGTGTATTCCCAAGTGAAAGAAATTAGTTTAATCTTAATCTCGATGTGCATAAACAAATGCCCACACACACACACACACACACACACACACACACACACACACACACACACACACACACACACACACACACACACACACACACACACATATATTCCTGGTGGTTAAGATCCCTGGAGCAGCCATACAGGAGCCCCTGAAGCGCTATGGATACTTCACCACAATTAGAAAAAGCCACGTGACCCATCAGTAGCCGTAGATCACAGCAATCAGTCTAGGGGCCATGGTGCAGCACACACTCTTTGCTTGAGAGTCTCCAAGACACTGCACGTCATATTCCTCATCATAATGCAGCGTTAATGCTATATGGCTATTTTTTCTGCCCACTGCCTCTCTTCCTCGGCTGCTGAAGGGCATCCTCTTGATATCAGAATCTATTTATTAATTTCATTAAGTCCATATGTTTCCGAACATAGAGGCTATCCATTGAGAACCACAGAGGCATATCTCTGGCAACAATCCAAGGCAAACTTCTCATTCTCCTCTCTTCATACCACTAAGTGCTGGCTGGGAGCCAGTGTGTGTGTGTGTGTGTGTGTGTGTGTGTGTGTGTGTGTGTGTGTGTGTGTGTGTGTGTGTGTGTGTGTGTGTGTGTGTGTGTGTGTGTGTGTGTCATGTGGGGGGGCTGCATCAGCTCAGGAAGCTGGTTCTGTTGCATTATATACAGCCACTCACAACTGCGACTTTTTCCAAACCAGGACTCAGTATAAAATAATTGACAAGTGTTGCTCTGTAAAAGCAAATTGGATCTGCAAGACTCGCCTCGACTTCTCTGGCATCTTGAATCTTTTTTGTCTGTTCTTTTTTTCTTCACATAGACATAGAGGAACAACAATGCGAGTGGCTGGTTTACTGTGCAAAGGGTTGAACATGTATTCCAACCTCCCTGAAGAGCAATATCTGTGCTGCCAGTGCCACGTTATGTTGCTATGATGAGTTATTCAGCTAGTTACTGTGACTGAGTTTGGACATGTCAAGGCTATGTATATGTGACACCTTGGTTAGCATACTCTAAAAGCTTCTATAAACATACAATGGAATCTCAGGTCATTCTGAAAATTACACATTTTCCCTCATTCTGGAATACATTCTGATTTTACCTGGGTCCTATAAACTTCAGCTCAACCTTTATTTGCATAGCATCTGTATATGCTATGTCTATGTCTATGTCTGCTTCAGTCTTATTCTGCCTCAAATAAAATGCCTATTGTTCCAAGGATTAGTGTGGTTTTTGACTGCCTGCTATTGGTAATTGTGAGCATTCACGTGAGCTAGAATGCAAGGCTTGAAATTAAAAAGTGGATGGAACAGTGAAAAAAACACATTGCTGGTGGAGTCAGTTTATTCCAAGGGTTCGATAAGTTACCATGAGGATATCTACTGTAACATTGTAACAAAACTATACTCAGAACAACAGATGCTTTGTTTACCTCCCAGTGTAGCTGACAAAAGGAAGTGAGTCCCATACTTCCTGATCAGGTTGTCAGTGATCATCTGGGTGGTGGGCCTGCGGCCTAAAAGTCGAATGTTCCGGATAAATTCAGGAGTCAGAGGTAACGAAGACTCCAAGAAATCTCTCCTCTCCACTGCCAAATTGTTCACCTTCCATCTCCCAAACTCCCTGGAAAAAAAACAACATGTTCAATATAGAGTTCGGTTTTGAGAACTGCAATAATATTTACATTATTAAGTCTAAAAATAACAAAACAAACTTGGCACATACATTATGAAAAGAAAGGCATTGCCAGCATAGAAAGAAAACCTTGAGGAACCAAAGAATATGGATGTTCAATCCCAGACCCCTACACACATTCTCTCTATTATTATTTGTACAAGATTTGCTCTTTGGACTGATGTTACATTTGACTACATACAAAGTTATTCTACTTCAAAAAACTTCAAGGTATTCATTGGAAACTTTCCCTGTGAAATGACCTTCACAGATACTTGTGTGTACTGCTTGACTTGCAGTGCCACACTTGGTTTAACAGAGAGAGCTTGCTATGTATTAAAAACCTGAATGTGTTTTGTTTGTCTGACATTTGGCAACAGTACACATTGTAGTCTCAGGGCATTGTGTTTTGAGGATAAAGCTTTGCAAATCAAAGAAAGTAACTTATTGTTTTTGAATATCAATTCAAAGCAGCTCAGTTTACTGGAATAAAACATGCCAATCTCCTTCTTTGTTGTTTGGATTCAGAACAAGATTGCCCAAAGACATTTAAATGGTTAACCTCTAATAGTTTATTTTCATCATGTTGCATTTACGGCAGCTGGAATTTGAACACGAAATACATTGGGGACTAACGATAGCTGAGAGTACCCCATTTTATCATTTTATTTTTGATCTAAGACACTAATGATTGGAATGTTTTGGAGAAGCCCCATGAGTGTCAAGTTAATCACCAGTGGAGCAAAAGCAGAGATAAAACTAACTCAGCAACTTGTAAATGGAGGCTGAACTGTGATTACTGACAGGAAATGCTTGTTGCGGTACTATACAAGACTGAGTCTCAATATCTTTCTATCCACTGTTCATTAGTTTTCCATTTTTGGTCATTAACTTAATAATGTCAGAATTTAAATGTTATGAAGGCCCAAGTGGAAACGTTGAAAGATGACCAAAATGATTACGATTCACAATAACAACTCATTGGGATAAAAATGTTAATGTTGCAAATTGCATGGCCATCCAAACCGCAGTCTTCACCGAGAATTACAATTGCTTCTAGGAAAAAGGGATCAAATCTTTGATTTCATATGAGAAGTTAAAACTTTGATTTAGTGGCACTACAGTACAAGCCAGGATCACCAAAGTCAGTATGTTTAATCCTCTAGTGACCATCTGTGTCTGTAAACAATTCTTAAGAAATCAACCAATAGTTGGAGGCTTGTGGCGCAGTGGATAGAGCGTTGGTGTTCGGATCAAGGGAGCACAGGTTCAAACCTCACTGCAGTCAGCATGTCGTTGTGTCCCTGGGCAAGACACTTCACCCTAAAATTGCTCCTGTGGGGATTGCCCACAGTATTGAGTATGTAAGTCGCTTTGGATAAAAGCGTCTAACAAATAAAATGTAATGTAATGTAGTTGTTGAGATTAAATGGACTGTTTTTATATAGTGCTATATCAAGTCTTTAAGTCCCCTCAGAGCACTTTATATTAACAAGTCATCATTCACCCATTCACACCCCATTCATATACTGTAGAGCAATGTTCCGCTTGCTCAAGGATGCTAACATTAACAAACATTCACTATTGGCAATGCCATCTGGGAGCAACTCTGAGTTATGTATGTTACCCCAGGAAACATCAACATGTTGACTGCAGGGGCTGGGATCGAACCCACAACATTTTGATTGAGAGCCAACCCCACCTCACCCATAGTCGCCGAGTTCATGGTAAGTGTTCATTCCTATCACAAAAGCTCTGCCAAAAGCATGGCTAAAAATGCAATATTTCCAATGAAAAATGTGATGTACCTACAACACACTGTGAGGGAGCCACATGGGAATCATGTACATTGTTGAACAGAAGTGATACAATATATAGTCATTCACACTGTGAAGGCCCTTGCTTTTGTTTCTTCAAATATGTCCTGCTAACAGATGCACCTAACCTTTTATGGTGAGGTCCTCCAGACACAAAGTGCACATGTACCCAGGAAGCTGTTTTGCCTGGTCATTTAACTCAATGCCTCTCAAAGTAAAATTCAATGAACTCATTTAGATGAAAGTGCTTCCACTTGCCCCAAGGAGCCAAAGTTACGGCTCATACTCTGACCACTGCTAACCTGCTGTCATAACAAACTGGATAAAATAACCGTGGGCTGAACTCCTTGTGAGTTAAGCAGAACAAGATAAAAAAATTCAAGGTTGAAACTGTTTTTTTAGCATAACATTTTCTCTCAGAGTGAGCATTCAGTTTAGGACTTCTGGGTCTGTATCACTGCTTTGCGCTTAAAGGCCATACAATATGAAGATGTCCTTTTAAAGGTGACACCATTTATTTATACTTATCAATTACATTTGAACAACAAATAGATCAATTCCGACTACTGGCCAGACCTTAAGATTGTGATACAGTCTCCTTAAACCTTAATGTAAGAAAACTTGTGTCGAATAAAGTTTCCAAAGCTATTCATAATCTACACTGAACAAAAATATAAATGCAACACTTTTGTTTTTGCTCCCATTTTTCATGAGATGAACTCAAAGATCTAAAACATTTTCTAT